>NC_044032.1:233944418-234244418 GCF_901765095.1 Microcaecilia unicolor | reverse complement strand
GACTCATGAGCTGCAACCCATTACAAAAAAAATCTAATACCAGTTTGTTCATTGGTTCCAAGGAAAGCTAAACAGATGATACATATGCAGGTTAATTGGAGACAGAAATAATTGGCTCATATTACTAAAAAGAAAGAAGGACTGAGGACGAATGAGAGAAGAGAGTGGTTGAATGATTTATGTAGGATGACAGACTGGTTATCTTATGTATCTTAATTAATAGAAAATGCAAATTGGCAAGCTGTATAATTATTGCTTAAGGCATTAGCTGGGTGTGTATGCTAGCAGAATAACAGCCGAAGCACCTCTGTATTATTTTGTATCTGTGATGGAATGATGAGAAAATGGGAACACAAAACTTGTCATATGGCTCAGACCAAAGGTCCATCTGGCCCAATATCCTGTTTCCTACAGTGGCCAATCCAGATTGCAAATACCGGCTGGCAGGATCCCCAAAATAGCAAGATTTCATGCTGCATATCCCTTGGATTAGCTGTAGCTTTCCCCAAATCTATCTTAATAAAGGAAGCTTGAGGAGTTACCCGAGGGCAATATAACATTGGCATTGCTCCAACTGAACTGTATGCCATCTAGGTAGTGCATTTATGATATGGGATGGGGTGGGCAGAGGGGTTGAAATGAAAAAAGGAGGATTAATGGCATTGAAATTAGTTTAAAGTTTATTCAAGAAGGAAGCATTTAAGGTTTAACTATTTTTATTCAGGACCATACGAACTATACATCAAACAACTGACCAGCAAGCCTAGGCAAAGGCATCAATCTGTTACAGAATCATCAGCAAACAAAAAGAGAATAGTAAGCAAAACACCATACAGTATAATAATAAGAAGGAAAGGCCAAGTAAAATTAATTAATTAATTAATGTGGAGCTGCTGAGTATAAAATTAAAATTATATTAAAAGAAATTGGAAGTAAATGAAATACATTTAAAAGGAAGTTTGTGGAACTTAATATGGAATTTAATTAAGGGTATTGGGAAGGGTTCATGGAAGCTGGGATGTGACTGGAATTCTGGGAAGGTGGGAAGGGGGAAATGGAACATTGAGGCTGAGGAGATACTCTTTGAAGAAGGGCTAGGGTGGTGAGTGGTTGGAGCAGGAATGTGGAGGTGTTAAATTTGGTAACATATGAACATAAGAGTTGCCATACTGGGTCAGACCAATGGTTCATCTAGCCCAGTATCCTGTTTTCCAAGCATTGGCCAAGCCAGGTCACAAGTACCTGGCAGAAACCCAACTAGCAGTAACATTCCATGCTGCCAATCCTGGGGCAAGCAGTTGCTTCCCTATGTCTGTCTCAATAGTAGACTATGAACTTTTCCTCCAGGAATTTGTCCAAACCTTTTTTAAATCCAGTTACGCTAACCGCTGTTACTACATCCTCTGGCAAAGAGTTCCAGAGCTTAACTATTTGTTGAGTGAAAAAATATTTCCTCCTATTTTTTGAAAGTATTTCCATGTAAAAGATGCCTGCCAAAGCAGTCACATCCTGCATGGGGTCAAGCTTCTACAGCTGGCATAAATCCCTGCTCTGAACAGATGGGGAGAACTGGGCAGACTCCAGGGGACAAATGGTCTTTTTCTACCCTCATCTACTAGGTAACCAGGTGGAAAATAGAATGCTGAAACCCGGGGTTGAACCAGGGACTTTTTTTTAGATTTTCAGTCTAACGCTCTCTCAACTGAGTTATTTCAGCTCCCACCCAGCCTGTCCCTTTTTGGGGGGTTATTAGTTTTGTTTTCAAATTTTGCTGGGGATATGTATTTAACATTTTTGTTTTGTGCTGTGTTTGTATTGGTGGGATTGTTTGTTTCTTTTGGGTTGGGATAGGGGTTTGCAGTGGCAGGAAAAGACAATGACCAATTGGCAAGTGGCCTACATTTATGATTTGAATTACTGTTTTCTTTGTGGTTTGAGATGCTTGTTTGTGAGACCTCCATAAGCGGCGGTGAGGCTTTGTCGACACCGCAGGTCTCACTGGAATACATATGATGAATAACTAAATATGTTTGATGGAGTTTGGGCAACTAGTTCGGCACTGACTAGCAACATAGATGGTAAGGTCATTTGAAGGTCGCTTGTTTATTTATTTATTTATTGCACTTGTATCCCACATTTTCCCACCCATTTGTAATTATTTTCTTCTATGAAAGATGGTAGTTGTGTGGTTTAATTTGTAAGTGAGTAAGGAAGTGGATGTGAGTGCCAATGTTATGGTTTATGGACTTTTCTTCCAGGAATTTGTCAAAACATCCTATATAATTGCACCTTCAACGTTCTACGTCTGGATGCCTGGGTCGTAACACAATTCCCATTGGTCCACCCTCGCGTCTGAACGTGATGACATCAGAGGGCGGATCAATGAGAGGGAAGGGAACCCAGCACCAGCCAGCCACAGAACGTTGGAGGTGAAGATACAATCGCGGGAGAATCGCCCCCTCCCTCGCCCCTGTCCTCCGAGTTTCAGGTTCCCCCTCCTCCGAGTTCCAGACCCCCGCACCTCTCTCCCTCTCTCTCTCTCCCCTCCGAGTGGCAGCCCGACCTGCATTGCCCGCCCTCTTCTCCCAGTCCTCCGCCTGCCCCTCGCCTTCCTGCATGCCGGCCTGAATTTAAAAGTTCTTACCTCAGAGTCCGGCGGCAGAAGTGAAAGTCAAGCAGGCATGGCGCTTCAGCCTGCCTTCCCTTCTGTCTCAGCTCTGCCTCTGGTCCTGCCCTTCCGGGAACAGGAAATGAGGGCGGGACCAGAGGCAGAGCTGAGACAGAAGGAAAGGCAGGCTGAAGCGTCGTGCCTGCAATTTGGATGTTGCAGCTTTGTTCCACTTTCTGGATGTTTTTCTGTTTCAAAAATGAGCCCCTTGGAGGGGCATTTTCGAACGGGGACGCCCATGTCTAAGGGCGGCCATTTCCGAGGACGGTGCCGTGAATGGGCGGAGCCAACCGTATTTTCAAAAAAGATGGTCGGCCATCTTTTTTTTTCGATAATACGGTTGGGGCCACCCAAATGTCAGAGATGGCTGGGTTTGAGATGGCCGGCCTCGGTTTTTGCCCATAATGGAAACCGAGGCCGGCGATCTCAAACCCGGCCAAATCCAAGGCATTTGGTTGTGGGAGGGGCCAGCATTTGTAGTGCACTGGTCCCCCTGACATACCAGAGCACCATAGGGGGCACTCCTAAAAATTAAAAAACAAAAATTAAAATAGCTCCCAGCTGCATAGCTCCCTTACCTTGGGTGCTGAGCCCCCCAAATCCCCCCAAAACCCACTCCCCACAACTCTACACCATTACCATAGCCCTTATGGGTGAAGGGGGCACCTGGGTACAGTGGGTTTGGGGGGGGGGGGTTGGAGGGCTCCCATTTACCACCACAAGTGTAACAGGTAGGGGGGGAAGGGCCTGGGTCCGCCTGCCTGAAGTCCACTGCACCCAGTAAAACTGCTCCAGGGACCTGTATACTGCTGTGATGGACCTGAGTATGACATTTGAGGCTAGCATAGAGGCTGGCAAAAAAGTTGTTTTTTTTGAGGGTGGGAGGGGGTTAGTGACCACTGGGGGAGTCAGGGGAGGTGATCCTCGATTCCCTCCATGGTCATCTGGTCAGTTTGGCCACTTTTTTGGGACTTGGACCTGAAAAAAAAGGGACCAAATAAAGTGGACCAAATTCTCGCCAGGGCCGGCCTTTTTTCCATTATCGGCCGAGGGCGCCCATCTCTTAAGCACGCCCCAGCACGCCCCTGTCACGCCTTTGCTACCCTTCCGACACGCCCCCTTGAAGTTTGGCTGGCTCCACGACGGAAAGCAACTAGTTGAAGCCGGCCAAAATCGGCTTTCGATTATAACGATTTGGCCAACTTCAGGAGATCACCGGCCATCTCCCGATTTGTGTCGGAAGATGGCCTGCGATCTTTTTTGAAAATAAGCTGGACAGTCTCCTAGGACTTAGTGGTATTATCTTCCAAGTGGCTGGTCAAAAGTTATGGATTAGTTTACCCTGGGAACTAAGGAAAATTGGCTCATAGATGATGTTCAAAGAGCAATTAAAAACACACCTATTTTAGGGCCTCTTTTGCAAAGCCATGCTAGTGATTGTGGCGTGGCAAATGAGATGAAGCCCTTAGGAACTGAATGGACTTGCTCTTATTTGCCATGCAGGAGTAGTTAGCACGGCTTTATAAAAGAGGTCCTAAGTTCATTTCATGAAATGTACAATCCAAGAAACAAATAATTAGCCTGACCTTATGTTTGATGTTGATTTTTTTTTTTAATTTAACATTTGATACTCAAGTTTCCTCAGTAATCACAAAAACTTTCAGGTCTCTTTGGAAACTAAAAAGGATCAGACCCTATTTCTCATCAGAAACATTTAAAGAGTTCTCTTGTGGTCTGACTTACTAAACCAGTAGTTACTACAGAAGGAAAAAGCCTCACGAAGCTCAAAGTTGCAGTGAGCAACAAGAGCAGGGCTGCTTCATCATTGGCTTGAAAATTGGCATAAACAAACCTCCTGATAGACTTAAACTGTAATCCTCAACACTGTGGGAGAGTACTTAGCTTCAAAACTGCAAAATCATGTTCCACAAAATTATATTCCACAACAGTATGAAAAAGTACTTAGCTTCAAACCGGTCTTCCTTGCACTCCTCTTACTCAAACTGAGGGACTGTGACTTATGGTAGCCAACGTTTTCTTGCCTGCTTCAGGGTTCAATGGTCAAGATTTATCGAGAGAGCATCGCGTATCTCTTCTCAAAAAGGAAGACCGTTTTGAGAAGAGATATAAGGTGCTCTCTCGATAAATCTTGACCGTGTATCTCTTTCCAAAAAGGATAAATCTTGACCGCGTATGTCTTCTCAAAAAGGCTTTTTCCTCTTGTAGTAACTACTGGTTTAGTAAGTCAGACCACATGTATATATAAACAATATACAAACAAAAAGTGAGGAGAGTAGATGAGGATACCAACGAATGTATATTTATTGATTTAAAAATTAAAATTAAAAAAAGACACTGTGCATAAAAATGACCCGACACGGCCGTGTTTCGGCCCAAAGGCCTGCCTCAGGGGTCTTTACAACCTAAATTGAACAATGAAACAAAGGATATTGTTACAGATATATCGTAAACATGGATATGGTGAATGAAATAACAGACATTAGATGAAAATATGACTTAAATAAATGAGCTAACAGCCAGAAAAATTTATGTGACTTATTCTGATAATATAACATTGAATTACAACATATATATGAAATCTTAAAAAAAATTTTGGAAAATGATATACGATTAAAGAATTTTTGATTGAAAATTTGTTAAAAACACATGAAAAAACTTTAAATGATACATCAATAAATTTATATGCAAATGCTGAAATTTATAGTTTATATATTATGGAATAATGTATCATGAATATTTAAACACATAAATCAATACTTTGAATATATCAAATTGTAAAAATAAACATTGTATTTATAGACAAATAAAAAAATTTTTTGTAATTAAAGTTGTATGGAATAAATATATTATGAATATTTAAACACATGGATAAATACTTTGAATGCATCAAGTTATAAACAATATAATAAACATTGTATTTTTATTCAAATAATGAAAATCGAAATTGTGTAGAATAGTGTATGGGCATGTATATTTAAAGACATTTTTTATAATGAATATATATTGATCTACACATCGAAATTTAAAGTGATTATGATAAATTAAATTTTAAAGTGTGATGAATAGATTATAAAATACCTTGATAGATGTAATTCGGAATGTGTACTCAAAAGAAAATAACGAGACATAATCCGCTTGGGTCTGTATGTACAAAAATGAATGGTAAATTGCGAGAAAATTTGAAATGGAACAGTGAAAATAATATATATTATAATAGCATATACCTGAACGGGCATAAGTATAAAACAACACCAATAAAGAATGAAACATTAAAAATAAAGGGGCTAATTGTTTAAGTTAGTGAATATTGAATGATTAACGATAAATTATGAATTCTGTATCGAAAACTAAATATGGTGGAGGAGGTAAGTTTCCTTTGCCTCTATAGGTTAGATTTAATACAATATTAGATTTAATACAATATTAGTAAGTTCATAAAAAAATTTTCTGCTCATATTCAGAGACTCCACCATATTTTAATTTGTTTATATATACATGTGGTAATGTTGCCATTAACCTGCGGCCATTTTTTAAAACTTACCATGTGAGCACTTACGGCTAGCCATTTTGTAGGCGCTAAGGACTCATACGTTATCTTTGCACTAACTAGTTAGTACATGGTAATGCAGATGTGCTAAGGCCCAAATTATATATATGGCGCCTACAAAATCAGCAACATAAATAAACACACTTAGCATGATTCATAGAATCGGGCTTAGCACATAACTGCACCTAAATGTAGATGCCTACATTTAGGCACAATTCTATATTTATGCACGCAAATTTTGGGAACACCCCAAAATACACCAAACATACCCCTAACCACACCCCCATATAATTATGCGCAATAGAAGTTAGGAGTAGATCCGATGTACACGTAACATCATAGGCATAGTTCTGATATGTGCCTAACTCCTAATTAAGCCCAATTAGTGCTTATAATTGGTTGTTACCAGCCAATTATCAATGCTGATTGGCTCGTTATTTAATTAAGTTACACTCATAAATTGGGCGCACACCCAATTTAACGTGTGTAACCAGGGCTTTTTTTGTGGGGGTACTTCGGGGTACTGAGTACCGACACCTTTTCCATTGTCTGCTAAAATTGACCCAAGGACCCCAAGTTTTAAGAGGCTGTTTCATTCTCTGAGGTGGGGGGGTGGGGCAGGAGGTTAAGAAGTAGTGAAGAGGTCTGATGCTGAATGGGAAAGGACCAAAAGGCACAGATAAACCACAAAGGCCAGGCTTTTCAACTACTGGACAGGCTGATGCAGAGGACACTAGTATGGGAGACAATGTATGTACCAAAGATTAGAACAACTAGCATGTAAATTTAGTCAAACAGATGTTAATGAGATCATTTCCTATTCCCTCCCAATGCTCAGCAACACAAAACAAAGCTGCCCTTACTGCTGAAAATCTAATGCTGGCTCGGAGTAGGCATTAGAGTGTTTGAAAAGAGAATTACTCACAATTCTATCTTTAAAATCTTCTGGTTTTTATTTCTTTTGGAAGTGGAAGAAAACCTGTGCAAGCCTGTAAGTGCCAGTACTAGGAAATACATGTGCGCGAGTCCAAGCACACTCAAAAATGAAGCACACGTTGGTACCTGTTTCCTACACTTAAATATAAGCCTTCCAAGTAAAAAGAAAATTTGAAAAGTTTATATTTAAAGGCATAGAAAACAGGCGCTAATGGTTGCTTCATTTTCAGTTTTACCTGGCGCATGCGCAGAAGAACTGGGCTTACCATGAAACTCTTCTGCACATGCACCAAGCACATCCCCCCCCCCCCCTGCTTTTGCTTTTACAGCATATATATAATTTAAATATCATTTCCTTTGAGCATTGGTGAGCTAGTTTTCTGCGCTGTTCCAGCGGTATGGGTTCTGTGCTGTTGGCTTTACTGCAGGTGCTCTGAGAATCACCCTGTGAGTGTGGAAGGGAAGGAAATAAAATCTTGTTAAAGAGATATCAGTTATTCTCATGCTATAACCTGCTGCATGCACCATCCCCATAAGAACCAGCTTTTTAAAATCATTGGGGGTGCTAAACCCAAAGCAAATTACCTCTCCCTGGACACAGTCAAGGAGTTTGTTTAATACTGGAGATATTTAAGCACTCACAGCACCCACAGAGCTGTCTCCTGTGACCATCACCTGGAAGAAAGGAGGAAAAAAAAAAGCAGAAGGAGAAGGGATTCCTTCCCCTGGCTATAGGTAAACAATATTACTTCTGCAGAAGGACTGAGTGTCCAATGCACAAAGCCTACCGGGCCAGCAACGTGCTTTTTAGACCAGTTCCAGCCAGTATAGTTAGCGTGTTATTCAGCAGGCTTTTTACCATGCGAGGTAGCACACAACAGGACTCCTCTGCTAATCTATTTAAATGAGCTGGTAAGCATTCAAATGTGCATTCTGAGCAATGCACAGAAGCAGCCCCTACCTTTTACTGTGAAAATTTTACGGGAGGTCAGGAGCAGTCGTTGCATGACTGGCGGATCAGTCTGCTGTGTATTTCCAGATGAGGAAGACGTGAGTGGTTACAGACATAATGGAAGTATCAATGTCTTGTGGGACCCATTCAGATTTTCCCTTTTCACCACAGTGAAAAAATCAATAATTTAAAAAATCAGAGTGTGCCAACTGCCTTAGCACCTTGCCTTCTTCTCCCAAAAAAGCCAGGAAGCTTCACACTCCTTTTCCTCAGACAAGCACAACCTAGGACAGGGGTAGGCAACTCCAGTCCTCGAGAGCCAAAGGCAGGTCAGGCTTTTAGGATATCCACAATGAATATGCAGGAGATAGATTTGCAAGCACTGCCTCCTTGGTATGTAAATCTATCTCCTGCATATTCATAGTGGATATCCTGAAAACCTGACCTGCCTGCGGCTCTCGAGGACCAGAATTGCCTACCCCTGACCTAGGATATGTAGAAGGTTCTTGGTAGAGCCTGGGATATTCCCCCTCCACCCCCTGACAGGACCTTTTGCAAGTGGCACATCACACAGATGCTGCTGCACAAGGGGCAGCAGTGAACAGCAGGGGAGACAGCTGTGCCATTGAAAACATGTATTCATGCATGAAAGCCATGTGTAGCACATGCTGAATGAGCATGGTCAGAGCATCCACTCTTAGTGATTGACAGCCCTGCTCATGTGCACCTTAGCAATTGCTTTGCCCCCTACTAAGCTGCTTGCTGTTTTTGCGAGTAGCATATTTGCCTTTTCTTTTTTTTTTAGCATTGCCCGTTATTCCACCTTGCTCTGGTTGAAAACATTGCAGATATTAGCATAATTAATAACACATTTACATGGACAATTCAAAATAAAGAAGGCACAAGAGAATGTGCCTACTGGGGTAAAATAAGAAACAACTTTCAATGCTCTTGAGTTTCTTTAGTTAAATCAGAGAAAAAACAAATTCTCTGACCTAGAAATTAAACCTGTGCTCTCCGGAATTAGAATTTCGCAATCAGATCAACATTCTGAGAGAAGAGACCAGTGCAGAAACCTAGCTCGCCAATACTCAAAGGAAATGGTATTCAAACTATATGTGTGCTGTAAAAGTGAAAGCAAAAGGGGAAACGTGCTTGGTGCATGCGCAGAAAAGTTTCACAGTAAGCTCAGTTCCTGTGCTCGTGTGCCTGGCAAATCTGAAAGTGAAGCACACATTGGCATCTGTTTTCTGCACCTTTAAATACAAGAGTTTCAATTCTTTTTTTTACTTGGAAGGCTTATGTTTAAACGCAGGAAACAGGCGCCAATGTGTGCTTTCACTTTTGCGTTTGCTCTAACTTGCACATGTTCGTCTCTCACTACCATCGCTTAGGAGCTTGTACGGGCTTCTGCTTCCAAATTATATAAAACCCGACAGATTTTAAAGAAAGAATCATGAGAAATCCTCTCTTCAAACACCCTAACACCTACTCTGAGCTGCGTTATTTTTTTCAGCTGTAAGACGACTTTGTTTTGTGCGCTGTTCTCTGAGCATTAGGAGGGAATAGGAAATGACCTCATTAACATCCATTTGACTACATTAGCATTCTGTTTGCACTAATCTTTGGCGCACAAGTTGTTTCCCGTGCTAGAGCCTCTGAGCAGTCTGCACTCACTAATACGGGCGCTAGTATGGTGTTAATCTCCTCTAGCGGCTATGTTTGGTTCTGCATATTGACCCACTGGTGATTGACCAAGGATCCTAAGAAAAGTCAAAAACCATATGTTGAGATTTCTATGCGTAGTCTCCATCTCTTCTAGCTGATGATGAATCAAGGTCTTACCGTTAATTAATTGAACGTTGAAGTTGTTGGATCTCTTCAGTAGATTTTTTGACAGCCTCAACTCTGCTCAGTGTCCCAGACAATTTTGCATCTTGACTCTGGGTTGACCTCTCAACGTTCTTTGGGCTCCTTGTACAAAGCTGAATAGGGTGAGCTGAATGCGAAGAAGGCCCTGGGAATAGTACAGACTTCTTCACATTCAGCGTGCCTCTAATCAGTATCATAGCTATGTAAAAGGAGCCCTTAGCCACTGCAGAAGTATCTCTCACTGAAATATTAATAGAATCATTGAGTATCTCCAAAACAGTCCAGGGTTATGATAAGTGATCTCGGCAACAAGGAACGAAGAGTACAACCAGAGGGGATGATATCCGATACCACAGATTCCACCTCTGCCCCTCTGGATCCACTACTGTCCAAATCTGTACTGCTCTCCAAAGCAGTAGATGCTAAGGGCGCTTTAGGTTGCCAGCTCACAATGGCTTCTGATTCAACTAGCACAGCTCTTGTAATGACCTCATCAGTCAATGCTGCAGTGTCTTGAAGCCTCTCAGACTGCCAATATCTCAACAGTTCCAGTGGACATAACAAGACCTGTTTCCCCAAAGATGCTGAATTTTCCTCCATCAGCATTGAAGCGGGAGCTAAATCTGGAGAACTTGTCATAGCTGGGAGCTGGAAGAAAGCAATGATCATCGTGCGTCATGGCTCTAAAAGGAAATTGTCAGAGGTCAGCACAGGTAAGCCTTCCTTTTGTGAGGCACCTTCTAGGAAAAAACATTCAGAGATACAAGACCTAATACCATGTCTAGTCAGATTTTCAGGATATCTTACTACTACTATGACACTACTCATCATTTCTATAGCGCTACTAAATGTATGCATATCCACAATGAATATGCATGAGATAGATTAAATCCTTTGGTTAGTAGCCTTCCAGCTTTCTCTGGTCCTTTTCCCAGAACTCTAATCCCAGGACTTGGTCCACACAGCAGAAGAGACCTCCAGCTGCCTAAAGGTGTAAGGGTCCAGTCTGTTGATGGAAATACCCCTGGCAAGTGGAAAGAACCCCACGTGCAACATTTTCCTGTGTATTTTACATAAAAGCTCTGCTAAATGCATGCACAAGTGCCAGAACCAGTGTGAACAGCAATTTCAGTAAGAATCACATCCTAAAAAAGAGCGGCATCACTCAAGGTTTTGCTTATCTAAACGCTAACGTTGGTCTGTGTAATGTTTAGCATAGAGCTGTCTGGTTTTGCAGATCAGCCAGCTTTATATATATAACTTATTCCCTTATTTATGATCTAGTAGGGCAATTAGCTAGCTTGTGTTTTCTTGGCCTTCTCAGGGACAATAGATAGGCTTGCTTAACCCTAGTAATGGGCCATAAACTTTAACAAGTGTCTGTTTGCTTCAAACAGGCTCTAAACATAACACACTCTCAGTGAAGGACAAGTATGAGTGATATGTATTTGAGGGAGGGAGGTTACAAAGAGCAAATGATGGCTAATTGGGAAAAATACAAAAGAAGCAGAATTATGTGAAGGTGACCTTAGAGGTCAGAGTTGAAGAATACCAGATAAGTAAGAGAGAAAATATAAGGCATTAAGTAATTGGACAAAATTAAGCTTCAGTTATCTGACAAGCACATCTTGTGGCAGTCAGGTTTGTTAAGCTTCCAGGGAAATACACAGAAATGCGAGAGAGAGAGAGATTGTAACCACTTATTTACTCTAATAAATTTTAGCATTATTATAAAAGAGAAAAACTACACTCTGGAATGTTTTTCCTTTGACAGAAGGGCTTTCTTTCAGTCTCTTCTGAAGTTGTTCAGCTCCCCCTTTAGAGGCAAGGGGGGGGGGGGGGCAATACAGTAAGCACCAAAATTACAGCACCCTTTTGTACATGTTGGTCCTGAGGCCACGATGCTAAAAGCTTACCGTGCTTGCAACGTTTGATTTAGATTGGTTGTAGGCAGTCTGTCACACATGTTATTCAGCATCCAATGCACAAAGGGGTTCTGCATCACTTTTATCATTTGCAGTGGCAGCTACCGATAATCCTATGCAAATATATTACAGTGAGCTCATTAGTATTAAAATGAGCCTTCTGTGCAATGCATAGAAAGGAGTGCCTATCTTTAACTTTTAAAATGTTCTGGCAGGTCTGGAGCTGTTGTTGCATGAGGGCAACTTCTCAGTGGAGCAGTCTGCTTGCATTTTTAATAGCATTTTCACATGTGTGTGTGAAATGGTCCATGTGTGTGGAGGAGTGGCCTAATGGTTAGTGCAGTAGGTTGCAAACCTGGGGAGCTAGATTCAACTCCTTCTGCAGCTCCATGTGACCCTGGGCAAGCCACCTAGCCCTCCATTGCCCCAGGTACAATATACTACCTACATAACATAGTAGATGACGGCAGATAAAGACCTATACAGCCCATCCAATCTGCCCAACAAGATAAAGTCAATACATATGGTATGTGATACTTCATATGTATACCTGATCTTGGTTTGTTCTTGCCATTTTCAGGGCACAGACCATATAAGTCTGCCCAGCACTGTCCTAAAATTTCTGAAGTTAACATCAAAGTCCCTGAAAAGCTCCACTCCAGCCCATCTAAATCTATTCAGCCATGATCATGGCATAGGCCGTAGAAGTTATTTCCTCCTGCAGGAGGTGGTGGTGATGAAAATGGTAACGGAATTAAAAAATGAGTGGGATAGACATAAAGGAATCCTGTTTAGAAAGAATGAATCCACAGAACCTTAGCGGAGATTAGGTGGCAATGTTATTTTTTCAGCAGTAAGACGCTTTGTTTTGCACACTTTTCTCTGTGATAACTGATTACAGTGTGTGGTAATGCTCGTGTGCTAATCGATTAGAGCAGAACATGCCCACTCTCTGCCCCCAGTGCTAAAAAATAAATTTTATTTTTTAGTGTGGGGGGGGGGGGGGGGAGGGAACTGTGTTTATCACCTGCTACACTCTGTGGTAAGATTTAGTTGATAAGAAGATTGGGACAGTCTCAGAAAAGGCCTGCGACCTTTGGACTTCCCACCTTGAAGATTCCCTGGTGGCCTGTGGCCTCTTGCATCTCCATTTCCCCTCCCTCTTCTCACACTAAAAGTATGATTTAAAGGTGCTTGGGGATGAGGGATTCCGGAGGTATCTGGAGCGGCCAATTGGCCCTCCAAAGTATTTTTTAATAGGGTAGGAGGGAGGGAGAAGGAGGAATGAGATTACTACTACTACTACTACTATTTAGCATTTCTATAGCGCTACAAGGCATACGCAGCGCTGTACAAAGAGCCACAGATAGCAGGACATCAGGTAGGGTTAGAGCTGGGGATGGGGGACCTAGGGGCCACAAGCCATCAGAGACATGTGTGGGGTCAAGAATAGTTGGTGGGGGTTTGAGGGGATGCTGGACCCAGTGGGCCACCAGGGCACCTTTTTAAGAAGGGGTAGGGGATGGGATTCAAGGAATTCAGTATGATTTTGTTTTATATCTTCCTTCTTGTCAATGCACAGCAGATATCCCTACCCTGTTGCAGGTGCTAATAACTTTTATCATCTGCTAACTGGGTCAGAACTGTGCAATTCAACAAGATTCCGATAATTCATGTCCTAACAGAGTAACATTGTAGCATGAGTCAAGTATGCACTATAACCAGACAATAGGTATCTCCAGATGAGAACTGCTGTTTGTAGCAGGGTCCATGGGGACATTAACATAAAAATATCAGCTAGGTTGGGCTGCTGTCAGACTTTGATACTTTCTCCACATACTAAATAAATAGAGACCAAATCAATCAAACTGTTCTATTTAACTTTAATCATAGTTTAAACAGGAAAGTCGGACCAAGTGGTCTCTTGCACAGTGATTTGTTTTTCTTTTCTGAAGGGCAAAAATAATATAACAGACTACTTTCTAGCATTTTTAGGGCTGTACCATTGAAATCTACATAGGCAGTGTAGAGCTCTAGGAGAGTATGTCTTAGGTTGAAGGTGACAGGCACTCAAGGGGAGCTGTGCTCAGACCAAGACGTTTAGCAGAGATTGGGTGGCAGAGCCGGGGGGAGGGGGCTGGACTGGTGGTTGGGAGGTGGGGCTAGTGCTGGGCAGACTTCTACGGTCTGTGCTGTGAGGATGGCAGATACTAATCAAGGTCAGATATACACAAATGGTAGCACATATGAGTTTATCTTGTTGGGCAGACTGGATGGACCATGCAGGTCTTTCTCTGCTGTCATCTACTATGTTACTATTAGGCTTATTTTCGAAAGGGATTGCCGGCGATCTTCCGACACAAATCGGGACATCGCCGGCGATCTCTCAATCCCAGCCAAATCGGTATTATCGAAAGCCGATTTTGGCCGGCCCCAATTGCTTTTTCGTTGTGGCGCCGGCCAACGTTCAAGGGGGCGTGTTGGTACGGTAGCGAAGGCGGGAAGGGCAGAGCGGGGCATGGTTATGAGATGGCCAGCTTCACCTTATTATGAAAATAAACGCCAGCTCAAATGAGTATTTCGCTGGGCGGACTTGGTCCATGTATTTTTAGGACCAAGTCCCAAAAAAGAGCCCCAACTGACCAGATGACCACTGGAGGGAAGTGGGGATCACCTCCCCTTACTCCCCAAGTGGTCACCAACCCCCTCCCACACACACACAAAAAAAAATTAAAACATTTTTTGCCAGCCTGTATGCCTGCCTCAAATGTCATACCCAGCTCCCTGACAGCAGTATGCAGATCCCTGGAGCAGTTTTTAGTGGGTGCACTGCACTTCAGGCAGGTGGACCCAGGCCCATCCCCCCTACCTGTTACACTTGTGGTGGTTAATGTTGAGCCCTCCAAAACCCCCCAAACCCACTGTACCCACATGTAGGTGCCCCCCTTCACCCCTTAGGGCTATGATAATGGTGTAGACTTGTGGGCAGTGGGTTTTGGGGGGGATTTGGGGGGCTTAGCACACAAGGGAAGGGTGCTATGCACCTGGAAGCTAATTTTGTTTTTGTTTTTTTTTTTTACAGATTTTTAAAGTGCCCCCTAGGGTGCCCGGTTGGTGTCCTGGCATGTTAGGGGGGCCAGTGCACTACAAATGCTAGCTCCTCCCACAGCCAAATGCCTTGCATTTTGCTGGGTTTGAGATAGCCGGGCCCGGTTTCCATTACGGCTGAAAATCGGACCCAGCCATCTCATCTAAACCCGGCGATCCGCCTGCGATCCTATTCTAAACCCGGCGAGTGATTTGGCCGGCGCCAAGCATATTTTAAAAATACGCTTGGCTCCGCCCGCTTATGGCACCATGCCCGAAGATGGCCAGCCATCAATTTCGCCGGCGCAATTCGATTATTCCCCTCTATGTAAGAAGGGGCCAGAGAGAAGATGACTTCCACCATTAGAGTGACTCATTGTAGCCAATGAGGCTACACTTTGGGGAAGGTGCACCTCTTGCCTTTGAGCTGGTAAGGGTCCACTGAGATGCCCAGGTAAGGAGTCTAGGAAATGAGGAACAGCAGAGACTACTGGGGAGGAAAACACAGAAAAGGAGGAACTAAAAAAAAATGTATGAAGACATCACATTTGGGGTGGTAGCAAGCTGGGAGGCAGCACAGTGGCCATGATCTCTCAGTACTCAAAACAAGAGAGTATGCATCCCAATGACAAAAATAAATCAAAGCTAAAAAGAAGATACTCCTGCACCTTCTTCTCAAATGAGATAAACAGTATAAGTAAACGTTTTCATTTGTCATAGGAACGTAGTGATCAGAATTCTGGCAAAAAGATGCAGGGTCAGTTTTGGATTAAAAAAAGAAAAAGAGCTTAACAATGTCGCTGCATATATTCCTGCTGTCGCAATTCCGACTTTAGTTATGCTTGTCCTTTTTCACATTCTGCTGGTGGGGGGAGGGGAAATCCTGTGAGCAATTTTCCAGATGCGGTTTAAGCTGTTGGAGTCTCTTATCTAGGGAATGAACAGGACAAATAAATGAGGCTGTATCCCTGTACTCTTCCTGCAGACATGAAGTAATACAAGCTTGTTTAGCTAGGTGAGCTAAACAAATATTACATCCAAATTGTTTTGGAATGCATTAGGGGTCTACAAGTCATATATGCCAGCATAAGACAAATGACAGCCAAAAATGGCTCTTTATGTTGCACAACACAGCTACCAGGTTAGATATGTGTCCCAGCTGAGTTGGGTAATAAAGTCTTGGAGACAGAGATAGGAATCACTGGCAAGGTGTTATTCTGCAACAGGAAAGAAAATCAATCAGTAACTTTGTGTTTAGCACGGACTGAGTACAACAGAGACATCACGTGGTACCCATTTGGTTTCTGTATTCAATCTTTTTAATGCAAAAAATCACTGCTAGTGCTTGGCAAATTATACTGTGGGTCATTTCTAGATTATTACTCTAGTTCTGGAAGATGGGGAACTTCAGGATGCAAGGACAAGTGACTATAATTGAAGACCATCATGACAGAGGGCAAAACTATGATAGGTAACTGTCACCAGACCACAATGTCGGAATCCTTTGGTGTTGCTGAAGTGTCATCAACCCAGGAAGTTGCAGCTCTGGCAAGTGGAACTCCAGTTGGGTCGGTACAGAAACATTTTGGGGATGAATGCACTCATGTTTCAAGAGTAAAAGAACAACCTCTCTAGTATAGCGTATAGCAGGACTATAGAGGGCTCCTTACCACTGTAATAACTAAAAAAAAAAGTGCAGAGTGATGCATTTGAGGAGTAGAAATCCAAGGGAGCCATATATCCTAGGAAATGAGAGGCTGATATATAAACAGACAGGGAGAGGGACCGTGGGGAGATGGTGTCAGAGGATCTTAAAGTAACAAAATAGTGTGACAAGGGGGTGGCAGGGCCCCTTTTGCTGTTTGATAAAAGGGCCCTTTTGTTATTAACCTGGATTAATAGAAATAGAATAAATTAATTTACTACTGTATATATTAAGTATCCCCCAATATTCAGTCTGCGGCAGTTGATTTTTTACAAATACAGTGGTGGAAATAAGTATTTGATCCCTTGCTGATTTTGTAAGTTTGCCCACTGACAAAGACATGAGCAGCCATAATTGAAGGGTAGGTTATTGGTAACAGTGAGAGATAGCACATCACAAATTAAATCCGGAAAATCACATTGTGGAAAGTATATGAATTTATTTGCATTCTGCAGAGGGAAATAAGTATTTGATCCCCCACCAACCAGTAAGAGATCTGGCCCCTACAGACCAGGTAGATGCTCCAAATCAACTCGTTACCTGCATGACAGACAGCTGTCGGCAATGGTCACCTGTATGAAAGACACCTGTCCACAGACTCAGTGAATCAGTCAGACTCTAACCTCTACAAAATGGCCAAGAGCAAGGAGCTGTCTAAGGATGTCAGGGACAAGATCATACACCTGCACAAGGCTGGAATGGGCTACAAAACCATCAGTAAGACGCTGGGCAAGAAGGAGACAACTGTTGGTGCCATAGTAAGAAAATGGAAGAAGTACAAAATGACTGTCAATCGACAAAGATCTGGGGCTCCACGCAAAATCTCACCTCGTGGGGTATCCTTGATCATGAGGAAGGTTAGAAATCAGCCTACAACTACAAGGGGGGAACTTGTCAATGATCTCAAGGCAGCTGGGACCACTGTCACCACGAAAACCATTGGTAACACATTACGACATAACGGATTGCAATCCTGCAGTGCCCGCAAGGTCCCCCTGCTCCGGAAGGCACATGTGACGGCCCGTCTGAAGTTTGCCAGTGAACACCTGGATGATGCTGAGAGTGATTGGGAGAAGGTGCTGTGGTCAGATGAGACAAAAATTGAGCTCTTTGGCATGAACTCAACTCGCCGTGTTTGGAGGAAGAGAAATGCTGCCTATGACCCAAAGAACACCGTCCCCACTGTCAAGCATGGAGGTGGAAATGTTATGTTTTGGGGGTGTTTCTCTGCTAAGGGCACAGGACTACTTCACCGCATCAATGGGAGAATGGATGGGGCCATGTACCGTACAATTCTGAGTGACAACCTCCTTCCCTCCACCAGGGCCTTAAAAATGGGTCGTGGCTGGGTCTTCCAGCACGACAATGACCCAAAACATACAGCCAAGGCAACAAAGGAGTGGCTCAGGAAGAAGCACATTAGGGTCATGGAGTGGCCTAGCCAGTCACCAGACCTTAATCCCATTGAAAACTTATGGAGGGAGCTGAAGCTGCGAGTTGCCAAGCGACAGCCCAGAACTCTTAATGATTTAGAGATGATCTGCAAAGAGGAGTGGACCAAAATTCCTCCTGACATGTGTGCAAACCTCATCATCAACTACAGAAGACGTCTGACCGCTGTGCTTGCCAACAAGGGTTTTGCCACCAAGTATTAGGTCTTGTTTGCCAGAGGGATTAAATACTTATTTCCCTCTGCAGAATGCAAATAAATTCATATACTTTCCACAATGTGATTTTCCGGATTTAATTTGTGATGTGCTATCTCTCACTGTTACCAATAACCTACCCTTCAATTATGGGCTGCTCATGTCTTTGTCAGTGGGCAAACTTACAAAATCAGCAAGGGATCAAATACTTATTTCCACCACTGTATATATATTAGCTGACATGGGAAAAAATATGGATACTCAGCAGCAGTACTGGACAGTGGCTGCCGCAAAATAACCGGATACTGTAATGAGTACCCAGCACCATCCAGATAACGGTGATATTGAGTCATCCAGTGGCATAGCCATGGGTGGGCCTTTCTGTGCTGGGACACACCCAATTTAGACTCAGTCCCTCCCAAAATTGTAGCCCTCTTGCTGTAGTTGGCAGGGACCCCTAAACTCTGCCAGCTGAATACTTCCTCCTCCTTCGGCATCTAACGCTTTTCCAAATAGCAGCTGGTAGTACTTGCCTCGAGCTAACACCAACATCAGCCCCTTTGCACATGCTCACTTTTTATGCATACAGCAAGCACCGAGCAACCCTGTAGTAGTGTCTGCTCAAGGCAAGTGTTGCCAGCTGCCATTTGGAAGAGCGCTGGTTGCCCAACGAGGAGGAAATCTTCGGCTGGCAGGGTTTGGAGATCCTCACCAACTCAGGTATTTGATATTTTGGGTTTGTAGGTGGGTGGGGAAGAGGGAAAGGGTGAGGGGCAGAGAGCGGAGCAGAATAAGGATGAATTCTGGGCCCACCTACCTTGGGCTCAGGCCTACCCAAAATTAGACATCTGCTACACCCTAGACCCACTATCCAGATAGCTTATCCAGGTACACTTACGACAGCTTTTTCCTGTTGCAGGTTATCCAGATAGTTAAGTTACAGCACTGAAGATTGCTGCATCCAGATAACATCATCTCCACCCTGACAATCCAGATAGTCTGTAAAGATGTCTGTTCCGTCTGTCTTGTGGGCTCATTTAGGGGGCCTTTTACAAAGCCGCGCTAGTGTTTTTAGCTCTCGGTAAAAATCAACTGGTGGTCAACGCTGAGATGCCCATCCATAGGACTATAATGGGCGTCTCAGCGTTTACCACCAGCTGATTTTTACCACGAGCTAAAAACGCTAGCACAGCTTTGTAAAAGACCCCCTTAGAATCCACTCCCAAATTGCCTTTTTCTTTACTGCACTGACCCTCTGGAATACTTGTCACTGGTCGTACCGAGTCCTCTTACAAGAAAGGACTACCTTTTCACACAGCCTTTGGTGTTGTGCTAGGTGCTGTGGGAGGAGTCCTTGCCTGTCTTTTTGAACTATGACTTTCCTTTCTTTTCTTTTCTTTTTCTGATCGCACTCCATTTTTACTCTCTCTTCTCTTTCCTGTCAATAACTTGGCATTTCTCTTCCTCCCCTTTGTTTTCACATGCTAAATGCTGCACATCCTATTTTATACTACGGGCTTCGCGGCTATAAGCACACACTATTACCACATGCTAAGCTTTTTATTAGAAGGGCCTCTCATTTATTAAAACTTGACATGCCATCAAACATATAAAAGGCGAGTGTCGTACTCACTCGCAAATGCGCAGTAGAGACTTCCCTCTCTGCCCTGCCCCTGCATCAATACGTGATGAGGGGAGCGGGACAGAGCGGGAAGTCTCTACTGCGCATGCTGCAGACGTACTCGCAACCGCTCCGCCCTCCCCCTCCCCCCCCCAGGTCACTGCTACCGCTCCCCCCACCCGGAGTCGCCGCCACCGCCGCCCCTCCACCCGGCCCGAGCACTGTCTTTCTTATTGAACTTACATCACACCATGCAGACGCAGCAGGCACATCAGCAAAGCTGCCATCGGGACCGGCTTCCTTCTCTGCCTGTGTCCCGCCCTCACCGCGTTACATCATACGAGGGCGGGACACAGGCAGAGAAGGAAGCCCGTCCCGATGGCAGCTTTGCTGATGTGCCTGCTGCGTCTGCGTGGTGCGATGTAAGTTCAGTAACAGACAGTGCTTGGGCCGGGGGGCGGGGCGGCAGCGACCTCGGGGGGGGGCCTCGGAACCCCCCCATTCCAAAACTAGCCCGTTTACACAGGCTCAACGGCTAGTTTCCATATAAAACACATCAAATGAGTTCACAAAAAATAACAACTTGAAATATGCATCAATTACATGATGACCTCACTACCCCTCCCAAATTGCAATATAACGCATCAAGTCAATATATTACAAAATTGTCATCTTCGAGTTTTATAATCCTGCTACATCCCTAATATCCACAACCTTTTCATCATTTCTTCTTCATACTTACCAATCATCATCTTCCAGTTATGTTAGCCTGCTATATCCCCCACCATTCACAACCATCTCAACATTCATCTTCAAACTATTAACGTCACTGCTTTGCCTTCATCCCTCATTCTAACCCCACACAGGGATCCAGTACACTTTATGAAAAGTAAGATCTATAATATCACCAAAATTTGTTCTTTCCTTTCTAAGCACACTATCAGAACCCTTATCCACACTCTTATCACCTCTCGCTTAGACTGTTGCAACTTGCTTCTCACAGGTCTCCCACTAAGCCATCTCTCTCCCCTTCAATCTGTTCAAAATTCTGCTGCATGACTTATATTCCACTAGTGTCGCTCTGCTCATATTAGCCCTCTCCTCAAGTCACTTCATTGGCTCCCTATCCATTTCTGCATACAGTTCAAACTCCGCTTATTGACTGACAAGTGCATTCACTCTGCAGCTCCTCGGTACCTCTTCACTCTTATCTCTCCTTACACTCCTCCACGGGAACTCTTCATTGCCAGAGAATGTAGTAAAAGCAGTTAGGTTAGTGGGGTTTAAAAAAGGTTTAGATAGCTTCCTAAAAGAAAAGTCCATAGAACATTATTAAAATGGACTTGGAGAAAATCCACTGCTTATTTCTAGGATAAGCAGCATAAAATATATTGCACTTTTTTGGGATCTTGCCAGGTACTTGTAAACTGGTTTGGCCACTGTTGGAAACAGGATGCTAAGCTTGATGGACCTTCAGTCTGTCCCAGTATGGCAATACTTATTTACTTATATATATTGTGTGAATGTGAACCAATGAGACCTACTGGATATTGTCAAAGCTTGCATCCAGCAGCCCTCTGCTAAACCCAATGGAGATTATTATCCTCCAGTGCCAGGAATTGCAAGCACAGGCTGACAACTGAGAAAATCATTTTATCAAGAACTTCACAAGTCTGGCATGTTTAAGTTTCTAACCCCAAGTCAATGTAGGTGTAGTTAGATATTCTCTGAGACAGGACCTTTGTGAGAACGTGTAAAAAAAATAATCATGATTACCAGCATTTTATGCTTACATAAACTGTGCACAGGTTAAAGTAACAAGAGAAAGTAGCAATGAGTTGTTTTCGGTTTTATATTTAGATATAAAACTGATTTAAAACAAGCATGATATAGATTCTTACTAAAATAGAGTAAATGAGTTCAGACACTGGTCTACACTGCAGACATTATACCAGCCTGATGCACAATCAAGAATTAAAAAAAAAAAAAGCACATTGATGTTACTGAATGTGAGGACTATATGTTCTGAAAAAATTACAATCAAGAGCAATATATTTCTCAAATTATTTTCTAATACATAAACTTAATTTCATTGTAATATCATTTCCCTACTAACACTGTAAGCTGACCAGTACTTGTGCTTGAAAACAATCATTGCAAGTTCCTCTCTCATAGAATCTAGCTTCTGCATGCCACAAGTTTGATTAAAACGCTGCACCTTCATCATACCCAAAAGAGTTTGGAAATTCTTTAGAATTACCTCAATAGTATCCACTAGAGGTCACGGCAGCCATTTTGAGAACACTGCCAGCATTGGCAGGAGCAACTGGGGATCACTTCTGCCCTGACTACACCCCTGGACTGCCAGTGATATCATGTTAATGCAATCATCCGGGTCCTGGGCAACACAAGAGGACAGACCCGGAAGCAGGCAGAAAAAAAGTTTCCTGGCACAGCAGCCGGGCCCAGGTCCCCTGTTGGAGACTGGGCCCACAGAATTTCTCCCCTTCCCCCTTCTCGGACCTGGAGGAAGACAAGACAGAATAAAACACAAATTTTCAGCCTCCACCAAAAACACAGTCACTTTCAGCCGAAACTGAAATGAAACCATGGTCATAGCCTTTTGACCAAAACTGAGCAGAAAAAGGATTTTGGGCCAGTTTCAGCATGGTAACCAAAACAGAAATTCAGCTGGCCTCTAGCAAGATTATTATTATTATTTATTGCATTTGTACCCGACATTATCCCACCTTTTTGCAGGCTCAATGTGGCTTATAGAGTGTTGTTATGATGCAGTCATTACATGATCTTAAATACATAAGCTGGAAGTAGATGAATTAGATACAAGGTGCTAGAAAGGTGTTGTGTGAGGCGATTTTGATGCATCTGAGTGATTTGAGGAATAAATTATTAAGGATGTCTTTCGTAGGCTTTGTTGAAGAGGTGTGTCTTCAAAGATTTGCGAAAGCTGGTTAGATTGTCCATATTTTTCAGGGTCATGGGTAGTGCGTTCCAGATCTGTGTGCTTTTATATGCAAAAGTAGTAGCGTTTGACTGTTTGTATTTAATTCCTTTGCAGCTGGGGAAGTTTAGATTCAGGAATTTGCGGGCCGATTTTTTGGCGTTTCTAGGTGGTAGGTCCACTAGGTTTAACATGTAAAGTGGGGCGTCTGCGTGGATGATTTTGTGGATGGTTGTGCAGATCTTGAATTCAGTCCTAACCTCAAAACGGAGGGAATATCACAAATATGGTACTGAACAACTGAAGTTGCCCATGTCATTATTTTCAGCTTTATTGCAGAGGGTGAAGGAACCATGAATAGCATTTAGGTTCACAAGTTAAAATTTAGATTAGCTTAAAAACTGTGGAGTGTTTACAATTCTAAGACCTTGGTGAGTCTATTTACTGAACTGAGATAAAGAATTAACACAGCTTAAATGCCAAATCTGGCACTAAACACAGGTTACAATGTGAGCTTTACTTGAAATGTGATCACTGTTTATAGTGCAAAAAAAAACCCAAACAGACACAATGTATGGAAAATGAATGAACTGGTTCCTGATAAAATGAAAGTTTGCTGATGCTTCAAAGAAACAGGTGTAATAAAACAGTATTTTCATACCAGATCACTAAGGTAGACTATCAGGCTCATTTTCGAAAGAGAAGGACGCCCTTCTTTCGACACAAATCGGAAGATGGGTGTCCTTCTCACAGGGTCGCCCAAATAGGTATAATTGAAAGCTGATTTTGGGCGTCCCCAACTGCTTTCTGTCGCAGGGACAAGCCTGTTGCTGTGCACCAACCCTTTAATAAAAGGCCCTCCTATGAGGTCAAACTGGCATCTGAGCCTCTTCAACCAACGAATGACTCCACGGAGAGGTGGAAAAATACAGAGGATCCAATAATTAATAAAACTTGAACCAGTCTATTGAGAAATTCAGTCCCTGGGGTTCTTCGGCGATAAGCTTATCAATCCAGAGCTGCTCCTGCTGTAATAGCAACCACTCTTTGTCACCAGTCCTTCTAAAGATATGATCAATTGTAAAGCAGTGCAGGTATGAAAACAGATGATTATGTTCAAGGAAATGTTTCAGCATAGGTGCTTGACACCTCCCATTTTGAGACAACTTTTATGTTCAATCATCCTGGTTTTCAAAGAATGGGAGGTCTGTCGTACATACACTTTGGGGCATGAGCAGATCACTAGATAGACCACAAATGGAGTGTTGCAGTCAGTTGCATGCTGTAAAAAATATCGACAATGTGTGACTGGATTTTCAAAAACAACACACTACTCAGCTCCCAACCACCCTGATCACCCCCGACGTTACAATCCCAATATCTGACAATCTAAAAATCCTAGGAGTAACATTAGACAAACACCTAACTTTAGAAACTCATGCAAAAGCCATGACGAAGAAGATGTTCAACATGATGTGGGTACTGAAAAGAGTGAAGCCATACCTTCCACAGAAAACTTTCCACAATCTAGTACAATCCACAGTGCTCACCCATGCCGACTACTGCAACAGCATCTTCATCGGATGCCAAGCCCAAATCATGAAAAAACTCCAAACCACCCAAAACACAGCAGCTAGACTCATTTTTGGCAAATCACGATTCGAAAGCGCAACACCACTTCGTGAAAAACTTCACTGGCTCCCAATCAAGGAACGTATAAACTTCAAAGCCCACACAATGATCCACAAGATCCTTAATGGCATATCCCCAAGCTACATGTCCAACCTGATCGATCTTCCAGCCAGGAACTGGACTGGAACTTCAAGAACATATCTCAATCTTCATCTTCCTAACTGCAAAGGCCTCAAATACAAAACCTACTACGCATCCAACTTCTCTGTCATAGGCAGCCAACTCTGGAACGCCATACCTCGACACATCCAAAAAACCACTGAACACCTACCCTTCCAAAAACTGCTGAAGACTTACCTCTTCAAACAAGCCTACCCAAATGACCCGTCCTAATTCTCAGCAAAACAGCAAAAGTAGAGGCTGACAAATGCGCAAACCAATAGGGAGATAATAAAAAAACCAGTTTATTCAGAATATTCATATCAATATCAAGGACCCGACACGGTCCGTGGTTCGGCGCCAAAGCGCCTGCCTCAGGGGTCACAATCAACTTTCTCTGAGAAGAAGCTGATAGGCTTGAATTCCTTTATGTATGCAAGTTAATCCACACAAAGAACAAAAGGACAGCCAACCGATCAGCAAACACCATGCTCTTCACCGTCCTAATTCTCAAACATAATTCGATACATAATTCCACACCACTAGTATTACCCACACTCCAATCCGTTCCCCACATCTTTTATTATTGTCCTACTCTATGTAATTATGTAATTATGTCATTATGTCATCTCTGTAACACTTTGTTCCATACTTTGTATCATCTCTGTGATACTTTGTACCATACTTTGTAAGCCGCACTGAGCCTGCTATCAAGAGGGAAAGAGCGGTGTATAAATGCCACAAATAAATAAATAAATAATAAATAAAATAAAAACAATGTTGTATCTCAATTGTGATGTCACAGATGATACAATGATTGCATTTGCAATGACTCCCTTCCTTCATGCTGCCTGAAATTACCTGACCCACATCAGAGGGACTAAGGAGCTCCTTCACAGTGGCGTACCAAGGGGGGGCGGTGGGGGCGGTCCGCCCCGGGTGTCGGCGGGTGGGGGGGGTGCTCTGCCATCTCCTGCCACCACCCTGCGTCTTTTTAAAAATCCATTCAGCGAGGGACACAGGCAGCGCCTCGTATCTGCCCTGCTGTGTGCTTTGAAAAAAGAAAATTGCTTCGCTGGCGTCGGGCCGGCCTTCTCTCGCTATGTCCTGCCCACTTTTGAGGTAACTTCCTATTTCCTCGAGGGCGGGACATAGCGAGAGAAGGCCGGCCCGAAGCCAGTGAAGCGATTTTCTTTTTTCAAAGCACACAGCAGGGCAGACACGAGGCGCTGCCTGCGTCCCTCGCTGAATGGATTAAAAAAAACGCAGGGTGGTGGCAGGAGAAGAGGGCTCTGTCGCGCTCCATGGAGGGGGGGGGCTCAGATGGGAGAAGGAGGTGGGGAAGCTCAGAGGGGAGAAGGGAATTGGGGAGGGGTGGGGGAGAGCTGAGAGGGGTTCTCAGAAGGGAGAAGGGAACTGGGGAGGGGTGGGGGAGCTCAGAGGGGTTCGCAGAGGGGAGAAGGGAATTTGGGGAGGGGTGGGAGAGGGGTTCGCAGAGGAGAGAAGGAATATGGGGAGGGGTGGGGGAGCTCAGAGGGGTTCACAGAGGGGAGAAGGGAACTTGGGGAGGGGTGGGGGAGCACAGAGGGGTTCGCAGAGGGGAGAAGGGAACTGGGGAGGGGTGGGGGAGCTCAGAGGGGTTCGCAGAGGGGAGAAGGGAATTTGGGGAGGGGTGGGGGAGCTCAGGGGTTCGCAGAGGGGAGAAGGGAACTGGGGAGGGGTGGGGGAGCTCAGAGGGGTTCGCAGAGGGAAGAAGGGAATTTGGGGAGGGGTGGGAGAGCTCAGAGGGGTTCGCAGAGGGGAGAAGGGAATTTGGGGAGGGGTGGGGAGGGGTGGGGAGCTCAGAGGGGTTCGCAGAGGGGAGAAGGGAACTGGGGAGGGGTGGGGGAGCTCAGAGGGGTTCGCAGAGGGGAGAAGGGAACTGGGCAGGGGTGGAGGGAGCTCAGAGGGGTTCTCAGAAGGGAGAAGGGAACTGGGGAGGGGTGGGGGAGCTCAGAGGGGTTCGCAGAGGGGAGAAGGGAATTTGGGGAGGGGTGGGGAGCTCAGAGGGGTTCGCAGAGGGGAGAAGGGAACTGGGCAGGGGTGGAGGGAGCTCAGAGGGGTTCTCAGAAGGGAGAAGGGAACTGGGGAGGGGTGGGGGAGCTCAGAGGGGTTTGCAGAGGGGAGAAGGGAATTTGGGGAGGGGGGGGGAGCTCAGAGGGGTTCGCAGGAGGGGAGAAGGGAACTGGGCAGGGGTGGAGGGAGCTCAGAGGGGTTCTCAGAAGGGAGAAGGGAACTGGGGAGGGGTGGTGGAGCTCAGAGGGGTTCGCAGAGGGGAGAAGGGAATTTGGGGAGGGGTGGGGAGCTCAGAGGGGTTCGCAGAGGGGAGAAGGGAACTGGGCAGGGGTGGAGGGAGCTCAGAGGGGTTCGCAGAGGGGAGAAGGGAATTTGGGGAGGGGTGGGGAGCTCAGAGGGGTTCGCAGAGGGGAGAAGGGAACTGGGGAGGGGTGGAGGGAGCTCAGAGGGGTTCTCAGAAGGGAGAAGGGAACTGGGGAGGGGTGGGGGAGCTGAGAGGGGTTCTCAGAGGGGAGAAGGGAACTGGGGAGGGGTGGGGGAACTGAGAGGGGTGCTCAGAGGGGAGAAGGGGATTGGGGAGGGGTGGGGGTGCTCAGAGGGGAGAAGGGGTCTGAAGCTGGAACTGGGGTCTGACAAGGGGGCAGGAGGGAGAATGGGTCCATGCCTGGGGCAGGTGGGAGAATGGGTCTGGGCTGAAAAGGGGGGGGGGGATGCAAAGCATGTGGTGGATGAAGGGGGCTGGAACTGGGGGCTGAAAAGGAGGGTATTTGGGATAAGGGGGCTAGTGCTGGAACTGTGGGCTGAAACGGGGCAGGGGCTGAAACTGAGGGCTTTAAAGGGGACAGGGAGAACTGGCTGGGGCTGAAGCTCAGGATTGGTGAGAGAAACTGGGGTTGAAACTAGGGGCTGAAAAGGGGACAGGGAGAAGTGGCTGGGGGCTGAAGCTCAGGACTGATGGGAGAAAAGGGCTGGGGACTGGTGGGATAGTGGGGCTGAAAAGGGGGGCAGGTGGGAGATGTGGGCTGGAACTAGGGGCAGGTGGAACTGGGGGCTGAAAAGGGGGGGCAGAGAGAGGGGACAACAGACCCTGGATGGAGCGTGAGGGAGGGCAGACCCTAGATGGATGGGAGAGGGAGGGCAGACGGATTGAAGGGGCAGAGAGAAAGGGCAGATGGTGGGTGGAAGGGGGAGAGAGAAAGAGGGCAGACTGGGGCAAATGGTGGATGGAAGGGAGAGAGAGGGCAGACAGTGGATGTAAGGGGCAGAGAGAGAGAGAGAGAGGGCAGACAGTGGATGGAAGGGACATTAGAGAGGGCAGACACTGGATGGCAGAGAGAGAGCAAAGACAGATCCTGGATGGAAGGAAGACAGTGAAAAGAAGATGAGAAAAGCAGAAACCAGAGACAACAAACTGTAAATATATATTTTTATTATTTTGCTTTAGGATATAGTATTGTAGCTGTGTTGTTTATAAATAGAACATGTAAATAAGGTAATCTTTTTATTGGACTAATTTTAATACATTTTGACTTAACTTTCAGAGAACAAAACCCTCTTCCTCAGGTCAGGATAAGATACTGTAACAGCACTATACTGTACTGACCTGAGGAAGGAGATTTTGGCCTCTGGAAGCTAAATGTATTAGTCCAGTAAAATGGTATTATTTTATTTTCTGTATTTGTTTTATTTCTATTTGTTAATTTGTAAAGTGGTGATTGGTATTTGTTAGTTTTTTCAAATTTACATCTGCTGTCTTTATATTTTGCACAGTACTAGGGGACATTTTCTGTTTCTGTGGTGCATTGTATGCAGAGTCTGGCATCGGGGGTTCAGTTTAATTTTTGTCTAAATAGAAAGTTTATGATTACTTGTTCTATAGTGGATTAGGGTGTATCTGTGTTTGTGAAAAAGACATGGCTTTCGGTTGGCATTGACTGTGCAGGATCGACGATCTGTACTAATTTGTCTGTTTTCGTTTTACAATAGGTGAATTGATGTTCTAGTGCTCACTGTAGTGTTTAAGATGCTTTCCTTTTCCTTGTGTGACTCGTAGAAATTACTGCTTATGGTATGGTAGAATTGCTCTATAGGTCCTGAGTGTTTTGTATTCTCGGTATGCTAGTACTGGATTTGGGGGGGGTGTTAAAAAATGACCGGCCCCGGGTGTCAACTACCCTAGCTATGCCACTGCTCCTTCAAATTACGTGGAGGGGCATAATTGAACGAAAACGTCTATCTCCATGGGCGTTTATCTCCGAGAACGGGTCCGTGAAGGGGTGGACCGAACCGTATTTTCGAAAAAAATAGACGTCCATGTTTTATTCGACAATTTGTGAGCTGGGCATTTTTGTTTTTCAGTGATAATGGAAAATGAAAGCGCCCAGCTCAAAAACGAATAAATCCAAGGCATTTGTTCATGGGAGGGGCCAGGAGTCGTAGTGCACTGGTCCCCCTCACATGCCAGGACACCAACCGGGCACCCTAGGGGGCACTTTTACAAAAACAAAAAAAAAAGGTAAAAGAGCTCCCAGGTGCATAGCACCCTTCCCTTGTGTGTTAAGCCCCCCAAATCCCCCTCAAAACCCACTGCCCACAAGTCTACACCATTACTATAGCCCTAAGGGGTGAAGGGGGGCACCTACATGTGGGTACAGTGGGTTTGGAGGGGTTGGACGACTAAGCATTAAGCAGCACAATTGTAACAGGTAGGGGGGGGATGGGCCTGGGTCCACCTGCCTGAAGTCCACTGCACCCCCTAACAACTGCTCCAGGGACCTGCATACTGCTGCCAGGGAGGTGGGTATGACATTTGATGGTGAAAATAAAAAGTTGTGAAACATCATTTTTTGTGGTGGGAGGGCTTAGTGACCACTGGGGGAGTCAGGGGAGGTCATCCCCGATTCCCTCTGGTGGTAATCTGGTCATTTAGGGCACTTTTTGGGGCTTTATTCGTGAAAAAACAGGGTCCAGGAAAAGTGCCCTAAATTCTAGCTACAAACGCATACTTTTTTTCCATTATCGGCGAAAGGCGCCCATCTCTCCTCGGCCGATAACCACGCCCCAGTTCCACCTTCGCTACGCCTCCGACACGCCCCCGTCAACTTTGTATGCTTCCGCGATGGAGTGCAGTTGAAAACGTCCAAAATCGGCTTTCCATTATACCGATTTATTCGTTTTGTGAGATAAACGTCTATCTCCCGATTTGGGTCGAAATCTAGGCGTTTTTCTCTTTCAATTATAAGGTGGATTGCCTACTATAGGCCAGTGGCGTAGCTACGTGGGGCTGGGGGGCCTGGGCCCCCATAGATTTGGCCCTGGACCCCCTGCTGATGACCCTCTCGACCCCCCCCACTCACGCCACCATCCCTCCCCCACCGTCGCCGTGGGCTACCTTTGCTGGCGGGGGACCCCAATCCCCGCCAGCCGAGGTCCTCTTCTTCCCACAAAGGCTTCGTTCTGTTTTTGACGTCCTGCACATTGTACATGCAAGACGTCAGACTCACAGAAACAGAACAAAGCCTTGTGCGGGAAGAAGAGGACCTCGGCTGGCGAGGATTGGGGTCCCCCACCAGCAAAGGTAAGCGACAATGGCGGTGGCAGGGGAGGGTTAGTGGCTGGAGGGGGGGTCGAAAGGGGCGGCGGCGGGAGGGGGGTCATCAAAGTTGTTGGTGGTGGTGGTGGTGGCGGCGGCGCCAGGGGGGGCTAAAATGTACCCCCTCACCTCAGGCTCTAGACCCCCCTCCCGCCGAAGTCTGGCTATGCCCCTGCATATAGGCAACCCGAAAGGTGTCAATTCTCCCAATGTTTCCTCAGGATCTTCTATCACCAGGGTATACTGTAATACACAAGCCAGGGTTTGATCAGAGTTAGAAGCCTGTTGCTTCTGAAATAAAAAGATCTATGTTGAGATATTCTGCTCTTTTAAAAGCCTGCTGCAGAAAACAGTCAGGATAGCCATGCATAGCTAGCCTTCTATTTAAGTCTGATGACAGTGATTTAAAATGTTCAGTCTTAGAACAAAGGCATCTATATCTGATAAACTGAGCAGTGTTTAAGAGCTGGAGGATGATTGCTGGAAAAACACAGGAAAGTATTTCTATCAGTAGACTTTCGAAAGACTGTAATGACTAACTTGTCAATACTCTTCTTTAATAATACATACAAAAAAGAGATTTCCTTGTCATGATATTCCATATTAAACTGGATCTTGTTATAACATGAATTCAGCTAAGAATGGAACTCCAGTAACTGGGTTTCAGACCTGACCCAAATTACAAAGATGTCATCAATATAACGCATCCAAATCTTAATGAACTGTTCGGATTAGTTTTAATCCATTTGTTTTCAAAACTCTGCTTGAATAAATTGTCTACCAAGGGAGCCATAGTCAGGGCCACTGAGGGGAGGGGGCAGAAGAGAAAGGTTCCCAGGCCCAGCCTCCAAGGGGTCCCAGTGCCGGCAAGACTTCCAGAGATAGGCAGAAGGTTCTGCTCCCTCAGTCTGCTTCTCTCCTGCTGCTGTGTGTTGGAATCCGGGTGATTGCTCTAACGCAATAAATTGGGTCCTGGCACACAGGAGAGTGACAGACCGAGGGAGGAGCAGATGCTGGAAGGTAAGGGGCGGGGGGGGGGGGGGGGGGTGGGGGTGGAGGTCCGAGTGGGAGGCGGCAGCCTGAGTGGATGGAGTCGACTGTAGGGAGGATCTACAAGGGTCTTATGTATTTTGGGCAGAATGTAAAAAGCTGGAACCCTAGAAAGATGTTTAAAAATTTTAATTCATGTTTCATCAAAAAAGCCTCTATCAAAATCCTGTAACATGAGTTTCTTAATAACCTCCTTAAGTTCAGAAGTGGGATCAAATCCAAGCTCAACATAATCAGTATAAATCAAGAGCTGCTTCATCATTTCCTTGTTGTAGTCATCCATATTTAGGACAACAACTGACCGCTTTTATTGGCCAACAGATCCTGATATTGGAGTTTGCACGTGGGGATTTCAGGGCATCATTTTCCATTTTTGTTAGATTATAAGACCGATGTAATATCTTCTTATAAAAGTTCTTGAAATCCTTAAACACTAACTCCTTGAAAGTGATCAACTGAAGGTTCAAGGCACTGCAAAGAATCCACTTAGATCGACTTTTAATTGTTGAAGTATCTCCCACAGTAACTGGATGTTGAAAAAATTATTCCTTATGATATACTTTCCAGAAAATCTCTCAAGGTCTACTCTAGCCTTGAAAAACTGGATAGGACGTAATATCATAGGAGCCAACTTTTCAAAATTATTGGGGGTGCTAAGCCCAGTGGAAATAACCCCTTCCTGGACACATACAAGGAATTTTCTCAATATTGGGGGTGCTCAAGCACCCACAGAGTCGGCTCCTATGGGACGTATAGCAACAAATGTCAAGCCTTTGGCTAGAACCAATAATTCAGTATTGGATAGTTGATAACAAAATAAATTACACACTACTGTTTCTTGTTGGATGACAATTGTTTTTCTGTAATCTGGTGTTGAGATGATGCTGTTATTTGTTTTTTGCTCTGCCTCTGCCCCTCTCACCTTTTTTTCCTCCTCTCCCTAAAAAAACGGCCCTGTCGGAAGAAAAATCCTCTGAGGAATCTGATTTCTCAAAAGCTGTTTTCTGAGCTTTACACATGTCTTATATTAGCAAAATGGTTTCACATGGGTGGGAACATGGACATCCTTAGTTAGACCTGAAATAAAAGAACCAGGGTAAAGGGGAAGTCTCTTTGGACCCATTAGCGGTTTTGTGCAGTTGGAGAGTGGCGAGAGCGTTGTTGGGAGAGAAAGCTGAGAGTTTGTTGAGTACCTGTTACCTTTATCTGTGTGCCATAGTCGGAACGTTTTCACCCTCACCTGCCTCATTTGTGTTTTACCTTTTCAGCTTTCCCTACCCCTTCTAGCCCCCAAACCCAGACACCACTACTCCTTCCTCTATCTCCCCCACCCCCTCTCCTTCTCCATTCACTGTCCCCAAGTTCATAATTCATTCCAGTGCCGTAGCAAGGGCTAATGGCACCCGGGGCTGGTCACCGCTGCGTACCCCCCCCCCCCCCCGGGTGCAGCACGGCGCAACCCCCCCCCCCCCCCGGACCACATTCTTACCTGCAGGAGGGCCGATCCACCCCGAGTGCACGTCACTCGGAGCTGCGTCAGCCCCGCTGGTTCCCTGCTCTCTCTGCCACGGAACAGGAAGTAACCCGTTCCAGGGCAGAGGGAGCAGGGAACCAGCGGGGCCGGCACCCCCAAGCGCGTGCACCCGGGGCGGACCGCCCCTCCCGCCCCCCTTCCTACACCACTGATTCATTCCCTTACCTATTTGTAGTCTCTGTCAGTGGTGTAGCCAGACAGCCAATTTTGGGTGGGCCTGAGCACAAAGTGGGTGGGCACAAAATTTTCTCTCTCCCCCCTCTCCCCAAAATTGGCTGTCTGGCTACCCACTGCCCTGACCCCCCCCCCCCAAGCCACCGCTGCAGGTTTCTCCGGCACCACCTACCGGCACCCAATGGGCCTTCTTTCCCCTCCCTCCGTTGGGCAGCGCCAGCCTAACTGTACAACAAAGCTGCACGGCACCGGGTCCGTCAGCATGCTGCCGCTAGCTCCTACCTTGTCATCTTTCGGCATAGGTGTTAGTTCTGCTGCTAAATCTGCAGCGGATCCATGCGGTGCCAGGGCTGTCTCTATGTACGCTGCTGCGACTGCTTCCTCTGCGCTAGCCCCGCCTCACCTCAGATACTCTTTCTGAAGAGGCGGGGCTAGCACAGAGGAAGCAGTCGCAGCAGCGTACAGAGAGACAGCCCTGGCACCGCGTGGATCCGCTGCAGATTTAGCAGCAGAACTAACACCTCTGCCGAAAGATGACAAGGTAGGAGCTAGCGGCAGCATGCTGACGGACCCGGTGCCGTGCAGCTTTGTTGTACAGTTAGGCTGGCGCTGCCCGACGGAGGGAGGGGAAAGAAGGCCCATTGGGTGCTCTGTTGCTGGGTGGGCCTGAGCCCAAATTGGGTGGGCCCAGGCCCGCCCAGGCCCACCCGTGGCTACGCCCCTGGTCTCTGTTTGTCTCTTTGTCCTGTGTACTGCTGCAGCGTGTTTGTGAAGAATGTCGTTTGCAGCTTGGAGAGTGAGTGACTAGAGGGTGTGGCAGGAGAGTTTGTAGTGGGTCAGAGAGTGCTTGCAGTGTGTGGCTCTGCTGTGTGTGACCGCATTGTTTGTCAGTGGTGAGAGAGTGCCAGCTTCTGTTTGTTGCTGCTGTATTTCACCAAGTTGGTAGGGAGAGGTGAGCACTGGTGTCACTGCATTGCACCTGTAGTGTGGGGAAATGGAGGCACTAAATGCGCAGGTGGCTTACATGTTGGAGGAAGAGGGGAGGCACCGCAGGAGGTACTCATGCCCCAGAGTTTTCAGGCCCAGTAGCAGTTTCCTAGACCTCACTGACCTGCAGTGTCTCACTAGGTACCGCTTTGATAGGGCTGCCATTCAGCACCTTTGTGACCAGCTCAAACTCCTCCTGCAGCTCAGGACCCGTAGGAACAACCCCATCCCTGTGCACCTAAAGATCACTGCTTCTCTATCTTTTCTGGCCACTGGGAGTTTCCAGTCTGTCCTATCTGGGAACACGGGTCTCACCCAGGCTTCCATTTCTAACTGCCTCACCCAGTTCCTTGATGCCTTCCTTACCCACACCTCTGAGTACGTCACCTTCCCCACCAACCCCAAGGCCCTGCAGAACAACATGGCTGACTTCTATGCTGTAGCTAGCTTCCCCTCAGTCATAGGTGCCATTGACTGCACACCTGTCGCACTCAGATCCCCCCCCCCCCCCCCCCCCCCCGGCACGAGAGGCCACTTATAGGAACAGGAAAGCAATCCACTCACTCAATATGCAAGTTGTGTGTGACACCCAAGGGGAGATTCTAGACGTGTGTGCCCAATACCCAGGTTCCAACCATGATGCCTATATATTGCAGCACTCAGGAATCTTCCACAGGTTTGAGCGAGGGGAGATCACTGGTGGATGGCTCCTAGGTAAGTGCAGCATGGATCTGCCCAAACTATACCTCCTCCACCGGGCAACCCTCAGCACTGTCTCCCTCCAGCTCACTCCACAACCCACTATTCCCCCCCCCCCCCCACCTCCACAAGGTACCCGCTCCAAACAATACACACTCATCTTTCTCATCCTGCTTCTCCCCAAAGGTGACAGAGGCTACCCACAGTGGAGTTGGCTCATGACCCCCATAGTGCACCCACTAACAGGGTCAGAGAAGAACTACAACAGTAGACATCGGACCACCCGTGGCACCATCGAGCGCACCTTCAGACAACTTAAGAACAGGTTCCAATGTCTGGACCATTCTGGAGGGGAGCTCCTGTACAGCCCCTAAAAGGTGGCAAAGATATTCCTGGCCTGCTGCATGCTACATAATTTGGCAATGCGCAGAGGACAGGCCCTCCTAGAAGAGACACAGCCACCACAGCAGCAGGCCCCAGATGAACAGGATGAGGAGCTCCCTCCACTTCACGCCCACAGAGCAGAGCAGAGTGGACACTAGCTGGGGGTCAGAGCCAGGCAAAGACTGATTAAGATAAGTTTTGTGTGAGAGTAAGTTGACATTTATTTCTATGACATAGTATTTATACACCACCACCACCACCCCTCCCACCACCATCACCCGCTCTGTGCATATTCCCCTCCCTCCAACCCTCACCCCACCCCCCCAACATGTCCCATCACTTTCCCCGCCCCCTCCCCTGGCCCCGTCCCCATCCCCTCCTACCCCTCCCACCGTGCTCCATTGCAGCTGGTGCTGCAGGGGAACTCTTTCGAGAGTCCTATGATGAGCTCCCACTCTCCTCCTCTGTGTCCATAAGGCAGCCTGCTGCCTCGGCTGCCCTGTGGAAGTCCGGCCACCTTGCACTCTGTGGCTTGCCCTGCAACCTGGGCACAGGACCCAGAAGGGGAGCTGGTATGATGGCTGCTGGACCAGTGGCTGGGGAGGCTGAGGATCTCAAGCTCCTCTTCTTAGCGGGTGGTTGCTGTGCAGTGGTGGAAGTAGACGCCAGTTGTTGCTGCATCAGGGCTGTACTAGGTGCTTTCAGGTTACGGCATAAGCCTTCGATGCTGTTGGAGCTGCTGTACTACTTCACATTGGGCCTGTACCACTTCCCGTTGCACCTGGAGCGCTTCCCGTTGCAGCTCCAATTTCTGGCGCCGGTAGTCTTCCATGTGCACATTCTGTCCCAGCAATTGTGTGGCGAGGCGCAGTAGCTGTCTCTTCTGGCTGGATGGCCTCTGCTGAGGAGGTGCCCCCCCCCCCCCTTCTGCATATTCTTCAGTGCCACCATCGGCAAAGGCTGCGTGTGGTGGAGAGAGAGCCTCTGCTGCGGGTGGTGAAGGGAGAGCCTCTGCTGCAGGTGTTGGAGGGAGAGCCGGCGCTGCTGCCGCTGGGTCCTGTGGTTCCACCCCATGGTCCTGTGTGGTTTCTTATGCAGGCCCACTGGTTTACTGCTCTGTGTGCTGGGACTGGTGGCCACTAGGGCCAGCTTCTTCCTCTGACTGGCTGTCATCACCTGCATAGCAAAAGGGGAGGAAGTGTGTTGGTCAAAATAACCCACTTTTGTTTTTCAGCATTCATATACATAGCCCCACATGCAAAGACCCAGCAAAGAGATGGTGAGGAATGGGATTGGCAGGCAAGCCACAGATGTCATTGTACATGGTACAGAGCTGGAGACAAGGAGCGCAGTGTACTACAGAGACTGATGTGGAAGAGAGCCACAGAGGCAGGTGGGTAGACATAGAACTCTGGAAGGAGTGCAGAGGACACAGCGGCTGTAGCACAGAGGTGTGGGAAGGAGATATGCAGAGTTTGGTGATGGGGAAAAGAGGAGGGAGTGGGGAAGGCCCCCAAAGCTGTGAAATAGTAGTAACCTACACACATATTGCTGGAAACCCTCCTGCAAACTATTTTCAAGGTGGCCACAAGTGTATGCCTACCACGGCCTTGAGCCCTTAAGTCATGGTGAGGGAGAGGGGTTCTGGTTACAGTTCCTATTCTAAATTACCTGCAGGTGGCTACATCCCAGTGCCTATATAATTCTCCTAGCCTGTGCCCTTCTGTACATGATGTATTATATTGCAATTGTGATGAAGAAAACATCCATCGAATGTTTTTACCATTGTTTTCCCTTTACTCCTCAGCACTATATACCATTGCTGATACATTCAATGTGAAAAGATGACCTAGCTGTTTGTAGCTCCTTCCTGGCCCTCACCAATGTGATTTGGTTGTGGTTAAGGGTGTCTGCTGATGAGAGAGCAAACATCGTCTATGCGCTACCTATGGCAGATCACTAGTGCTAGACAACATACCTATTATTTACACAACTCTGTGCTGTGGGGCTCTATAGTAAGGGGGGAGAGGCTGGATGGACATTTCTGTTCCCCAACAGAAATGCCCACTCAGCCTCCCCCCCCCCCCCCTTACCATACAGCCATGCAGTTTGGAAGGAACAGGTGGCCTTCTGTATGGCCACACATATGACACATATATACCAAAGTTTCTCTGTCACAGTTCACCTGTCATGCAACCCAGATTGCTGCTTCCTCTCACATCAACCCCAGCATTTGATAATACCGCATATGTAGTGCACAAAGTAGAGACACAGACCCTGGTTGGTGAAAAAGTTTAACATTGTAATATAATATTAAAAAACTAGTAAAAAAGGCCCGTTTCTGACACAAATGAAACGGGCGCTAGCAAGGTTTTCCTCGGAGTGTGTATGTTTGAGAGAGAGAGAGTGTGTGTGAGAGATGGAGTGTGTGTGGTGTCATAGAGAGAATGAGAGACAGAGGCAGCATGTGTGTGTGTTTGTGTGAGAGAGAGAGAGTGTGAGAGACAGAGTGTCCTTGGGCCCCTTCTTTTTTCAATCTACACCTCTTCCTTAGGCTCCCTGATCTCATCTCATGGTTTCCACTATCATCTTTATGCTGACGACACCCAACTTTATCTCTCCACACCAGACATCACTGCGGAAACCCAGGCCAAAGTATTGGCCTGCTTATACGACATTGCCGCCTGGATGTCCAACCGCCACCTGAAACTGAACATGGCCAAGACTGAACTTATTGTTTTCCCACCCAAACCCACTTCTCCTCTCCCTTCACTCTCTATCTCAGTTGATAACACCCTCATCATCCCCGTCTCATCTGTCCGCAACCTCGGTGTCATCTTCGACTCCTCCCTCTCCTTCTCTGCGCATATCCAGCAGATAGCCAAGACCTGTCGCTTCTTCATCTACAACATTAGCAAAATTCGCCCCTTCCTCTCTGAGCACACCACCCGAACTCTCATCCACTCTCTCATTACCTCTCGCCTTGACTACTGCAACCTACTCCTCACCGGCCTCCCACTTAGCCACCTATCCCCCCTTCAGTCCATCCAGAACTCTGCCGCATGTCTTATCTTCCGCCTTGACCGATATACTCATATCACCCCTCTCCTCAAGTCACTTCACTGGCTTCCGATCAGATACCGCATACAGTTCAAGCTTCTCCTACTAACCTATAAATGCACTCGATCTGCAGCCCCTCCTTACCTCTCTACCCTCATCTCCCCTTACGTCCCTACCCGTAACCTCCGCTCTCAAGACAAATCCCTCCTTTCAGTACCCTTCTCCACAACCGCCAACTCTAGGCTCCGCCCTTTCTGCCTCGCCTCACCCCATGCTTGGAACAAACTCCCTGAGCCCATACGCCAGGCCCCCTCCCTACCCATCTTCAAATCATTGCTCAAAGCCCACCTCTTCAATGTCGCTTTCGGCACCTAATCACAACACCTCTACTCAGGAAATCTAGACTACCCCAACTTGACATTTCGTCCTTTAGATTGTAAGCTCTTCTGAGCAGGGACCGTCCTTAGTTGTTAATTTGTACAGCACTGCGTAACCCTAGTAGCGCTCTAGAAATGTTAAGTAGTAGTAGTAGTAGTAGTAGTGTCTGTGTGTGTGAGACTGTGTGTGTGTGAGACAGAGATAGAGTGTGATAGACAGGGAGTGTGTCAGAGAGAGTGTATGTGAGAGACAGTGAGTGAGTGAGTGAGTGTGAGCCCCCACCCCCCTCTCGCAGGACCCCCCCCTCCCAGCCCCTACCTCTCTGGTCTCAGGACCCCCCTCCCCACCTCCCTCTCCCCTGCCCTCCCTCCAGCCATCCATGTCCAGCGACCCTCCTCTCCCCCTGCCCCCCTGCAGCTACCCATGTCCAGTGACCCTCTCCTCCCCCATGTCCAGCGACCCTCCCTTTTCTCCCCGCCCCCCCCCCCCCGGCACATCAAACCCCCCTCGCCACCTGTAGCTGCCAGTGGTAACGCTGTCCGGCCGCTGCTGCTTCTCCTGTTGAGCAGCAGCGGCCGCTTCAAAAAGAAAAGAAGCGATAAAATGTTTTTAAACCCAGTCCAAATCATTCGCAAATGCCCAAGTCTTAAAACGCAGTCTCTGCAGTTGCTCCTCCTCTCGCCTCCATGTCACTGCTGCTGGAGTAAGACCCCAGAGGAGCGCAGTGACGTGACAGGTAAGAGGAGGAGCGACTGCAGAGACTGCGTTTTAAGACTCGGGCATTTGTGAATGATTTGGGCTGGGTTTAAAAACATTTATCGCTTCTTTTCTTTTTGTAGCGGCCGCTGCTGCTCAACAGAAGAAGCAGCAGCGGCTGGGCAGCGTTACTACTGGCATCTGCGGGTGGCGAGGGGGTTTTATGCACCGGGGGGGGGGGGTGTTGATGTGCTTCGGGTGGGGGGAGGGGGTGTTTGATGTGCTCGGGGGGGGAGGTGGTGTTTGATGTGCCGGGGGGGGGGGCTTGGTTGATACGCCGAGGGGGGGGTTTCTGTGGTGCCGTGCTTGTAGTTTTTTTGATGCGCCGCTCCCTGCCACTTGCTCTGAAGTGGCAGGGTGCAGCACATTGACAGCTGATTCCCAGGTAGGGGGAGGAGTAGGGAAACACACTGTTTCCCTACTCCTCCCCCTGCCTGGGAATCAGCTATTAGTGACGTCATCCTGGCTACGGAGCCTAGCTCAGCAACTCCAGGAGCCACAGACACCGGCAATCCCACATTAGAACGTTGGTGGTGAGAATTATTATATAGGATAAACTAACTATTTACAATACATTTTTTGGGTCCCATCAATGAGGCCTCTCCTGTCCCTCCATGACCCTTCTTAAAATGTCTATTATCAGCAGCAGGAGACGGCTGTGTGTTTCCTGCCGCTGCTGTACAGAGTGCCACAGTGCTGCAACCTCCAGCAGCAACTGGTTTACTACAGCAACCAGTTGCTGCAGGAGTTGCAGTGCTGCGGCACTGTTGTCCAGTAGTGTTGCTGGGGCTGGTGGTGGTGGTGGTGGTGGTGTTGCTTGGGCTGGGGCTGGTGGTGTTGCTGGGCCTGGTGGGTGCTCCTCCTCCTCCTCCTCTCCCTCCAGAGGAGGCATATCTGCCCATTTACCACCCACAACCACCATTTGCTATTCCTCCTCCTCGGCCACTGATGATGTCACCACCTCCGCCTCCTCGGCCACTGGTGATGGCACTGCCTCCTCCTTCTCCTCCTAGGCCACTGGCGATGGTGCCGCCTCCTCCTCCGGCTGCTGCTGCTGCTGCCGCCCTGTGTATGTAAAAGGATTGTCCTTGAGATCAGCACATCCAACATGGCTTGCATAGTGCAGGAGCTGGCTTGCCTGAGGCGGGGGATGGGGAAAGGTGTGGTGAGCCCTGGGCTATACCCATTGGGTGTGAGATGCATGAGATGACAAGACAGGGAACCCTGGAAGCTGGTCTGAGACAGAGTACACAGGATAAGTTGGCAGACCACACTCATTAGTCAGCAGCATGTTTGCATTATGATTTGTGACTATGGTTGGCTGACCAGTTTTGGTTTGTTTATTTTTTTTTTGGGGGGGGGGGGAGCACATAACTTTAACATGAGGCAATGGCATCCACTAAGAGTAGGACCTCAGGCAGGAATACAATGAAACAGTATCCACCCCAGAAAGGGGGATACAGAAGTGAGGCATGTCATCTCATTCATCTCAGAGGAGGTTAGTTGGAAGTTGTAGCCACACTCATGGGAGGGTAGCTGCAACCTCAGGCCTTGATCTGAGACAGAGCTGTTATGACTTACTAGTTGCCTATTAGCCACATGGAAACTTATATTGTATACAACATTTGCATTATTAAATATATATATTTACAAATGAGTACAGATGCCCTGTTTATAATACTTATGCCGAGCCCTGAGGCGCTGCCTCACTGCCCTTATCATGTCAGGGCTCTCCCACTTGATTCAGCGGAACCTGCACCACAGGGACTCGAGGTCCCTCCGAATGCCAAATCTTCTGCAAGATATAAGTTTGTACACCAGGAGTCAGGGGATGGCCCTTCTTGCCTTAAGCACACAAATTCATTTGGAATTGGAAATCAAATAGGAGAGACACACAACACTGATTGGAGGGGGGGGTGGGGGTATTACATTGGTACAGGTGATGTCATTGAGGTGGACATGAGGACACCCCCACCCCTTATACCTTTTAAAAGTGTTCTTGTCTCTAGCAGTCAGCGACAACAGTTTATACAGCATGCTTTTGCCAACCCCGGAGCCTCTCTCTGATGCTTCCCACTTATGTGGAAGCAGGAAGTTACATCAGAGAGAAGGCTCTGGGGTTGGCACGAGCAGGCTGTATGAACTTCTGCCACTGACCGCTAGAGACAAGAAAACGTAAAAGGTACAGTCGGTTCCAGAACAAACTAAGCTGGCTCTACTAATAAATGACCCTCAACTCCCACGGCACACCAAAGCACCATGGCACACTAGTTGAAAAAAGCTGCACTAAGCGCTAATCTTTAAAGATGCGTGCATAAATCTTTTCGCGCATAACTGAAAAGGGGACATAGCCATGGAAAGGGCACAGGCAGGTCAGAGGCGTTCATTAAAGTGCCCAGAATTATAGAATTTGAAGGATCTGCGCCTAATTTACACACAAGAATTTACAGTTTCAGTTGGTGTAAATACGCCAAACGTTAGGTGCGGATCCCGGCACTGCACGCTATTCTCTACACAGCGCCAAACTCAAAGCAGTGATTGGTAGCAGAGGAGAATACTCTAGAAGCATTATCTAGAGCAGCAGTTCCTGAACTGTGCACTGCAGCACCCTGGGGCACCACAGTGAACTCAAAAGTGAGCCACAGGTTATTGTAAGGCCCCCTCCAAAATGGCTGACAGGGATGCCCAAGACCTGCTATCTTAAGAGATGCACTGCCCGAGCTCCCCCTCTATGCTGCCTGAACTGAGGAAGTAAGTGGCATGCTTCAGTCGCTGACACCGGTACTTCCTGCATGTGCTCAGTTCATAAACTGAGCATGCATAGGAGTGCCAGGGTCGGCGGCTGAAGCACACCACCGACTTCCTCGTTGTTCAGACTACATGGAAGGGGAGCTCGGGCAGCGGATCTCTTCAGCTGGCAGGGCTTGGGCATCCTGCCAGCAAAGGTAGAACTCAATGCTGCAGTGGAAGCAGCAGTGGTGGGCAGTGGAGAAGAGCTGGGAAATGTGTGACCTAGGGGCACCATGAAAAAAGTACTAGACGCTAAGGGTGCAATGAACCGAGAAAATTTGGGCACCTCTAATCTAGAGGATCAGTTGTCTAGGATTGTCTGTATATGAAACTTCTTGTGAGGAAGGAAACTATTTCTATTCTGTTTCTCCTTTCTTGGGAGTGCTGGGGCTCAAGGGTGCTACCTGGGCTCCAGGGAGTGGGTGCCAAGACTCATGGAGGCCTAGAACAAGAGAAAGGAATCCACTGTTTTCTTGATTTAGGAGACATAAATGTATCTCCACAGATCCCAGAGAAGGACTTGGGAACCACCAACAAAAAGATTAATGGAACCAAGAAGAGGAGAGTGTACGGAGGAAGATGAGTCTGTGGAAGGTAGAAAGCCAAATGCCAGAGGTCTAAGGATCAGACATTCTTTTTTTTTTTTTTTGGTTCCCCTATTAAGAGCCTAGATTTACATCTTTACTAGCCTTTGTATGCCAGAGCTACAAAGTAGTTGTTGATTATAATGAAAAACCAGACTGTTAGAGGTTCCCATGCACAGTGGAATTTCAACAAGGGCAGTAAGCGACTCTTTGTGCCAATGTTTCCAGCTCCAGCTGTCTGTCTGTCATGATTCCCTGAAGAGATCCTGCGTAATGAATGCTATGGAAAGCTGCCTTGATGCATGGATTATAAAGATTAACACATGAACAACAGAAACAACAAAGTTAATAGGAGCTGGCTGTGCCAACAAACCTTAATCACTATTTGCACTTTATTGAATGAAGCATATTTGCTTGCTGGGGAGAATGGTTTGTCATGAAATGCAATGCTTTACTCTTAAAATCAATTCCTTCTTTTCCCAGATTTTACATTTATATCTACTGATTGATCAATCGATGGGTACAGGTATACTAAATACTTAGCAGATTAATCTAGTTATAATTTGTATCTCAGAGCTACCATGTGACCCAATCTCTAAAGACTTTAAACCAGTTCTGGCTTTCTATAAACCTTATCATAAATATATTATTTGCATTCCTCACTATGTCTGGAGACTGTATGAATAAAGATGAGAGTAAGTTCACATTAACCATGATACTCCCCTCTGGGAGCAACCTAAGCCCAGATGTAGACACAGGCAACTGCCTAGGGCACCAAAATTTGAAGGCACCAAATACCACAGCCAAACAGGTACCTGATTCCACATACTTCACGATGATGTAGGAACCCACTGCTCCATGGTCCTGCCTATGGGTGCCAACCCTGTAAATTCAGCTCTGGATCATGTTCAAGAGAAGATTCAGTGAGAGAAAGGTCTTGCAGGGGAGGTTGAGAGGGAGAGCAGGGGGGTTGTTGTCCCTGGTCCTTCAAAGTGCTCTAGGTTAGGTAAGTAGAAGCAGTGGCGTACCAAGGGGGGGCGGTGGGGGCGGTCTGCCCTGGGTGCACGCCGCTGGGGGGATGCCACGCGCCTGTTGGCTCTTCGTTTTCATGCTCCCTTTGCCCCGGAACAGGTTATTTCCGGGGCAGAGGAAGCATGAAAACGAAGAGCCGGCAGGCGCACAGCACCCCCCCCCCCCCAGCGGCGTGCACCTGGGGGGGTTCTTTCGCCGGGGGGATCGGGGGTTCTTTCGCCGGGGGAGGGGGCGTCGTGCTGTTCCGGGGGGGGGGGGGGTGCTGCACCCGGGGGGCGGGGTGCATCGGCGATCCGCCCCGGGTGTCAGCCCCCCTAGGAACGCCACTGAATAGAAGGGAATGTGACTTGATATACCGCCTTTCTGTGTTTTTGCAACTACATTCAAAGTAGTTTACATATTATATACAGGTATGTATTTGTACCTGAGGCAATAGAGGGTTAAGTGACTTGCCCAGGGTCACAAAAACCTGCAGTGGGAATCAAATCCAGTTCTCCAGGATCAAAGTCCACTGCATTAACCACTAGGCTACTCTTCCAGAGGTCTCCTTTGCTCCTGAATGGATCAGGAAGGGAGAAGCTCAGTCTTCTCAGTCTTCTGTTCCTAGCTGGTTTTAGAATTGAAGAGAAAGTAAACCTGTTTTAACAAAGGCACCTGAGAATCCCTGCACGTCAACGCACTCCATCATTCTTTTTTACTTGCACCCAAATTACACCCAAAGTAATTTCTCCTGGTCTTAAAGTGACTGCAGCTTTAGCTGTGCACAACAGGACCAGAGCTAGGTTGGTATCCTTCCCCTTTTAAATTCACTCCCCCCCCCCCCTCCATTTCTAGTCCCTTCATTGATTTGGGGGGATTGCCAATCACCTTACCTGGCACAGTGGCTCCACCAATACTCCATCTCCATCACTCCACAGCCCCTTCCCGTCTCAGTGCACCTTCTGCATTCCCAGAGGAATCAATGGGTGTATAATTAATTCCCACACCGAATGCTGTCATACAATGCTGCTTCTTGTGCGATGCCAATGGCACCCTCCAAGTGATTATAAACAGCTGTTTGCTCCCACTTCTCCTTAACAACTGGCTCAGTCACCACACTACAAACCCATGACCTGATCAATTGCCTCTGTAACCTATTATTGAATAAATCAATCCCATATCTGATGAATGCATTCCATCAGGCCAGAAGAACCTCATTTATAGTCAATTCTGTCTGAAACAGAGCCCGCTTTGGCAACTGACCCCAAGGGCCACCTGCCTGTTGATTTTTTCGTACCCCTTGACCATAGAGGCTTGTCTATGAATTGGAGCCTGAAGAATGTCATCCGGCCACTCTATTCTGACACCTTGCATTCTTCAATTGTACCCAAACTTAGCTTCCCACCCTGCTTGTCTGCCACCACTCCTTCATAATACAGATGAAGAATCAGAAGACCTCAGGCCACCAACTCTCCCTGTATAAGAAATGAAAAAACCTTCAGATAAATCTGCCTGCAACTGTGAAAAGAGTTACTAGGAAGGGGGGGGGGGGGGGTCTTCATTTGGATCTCCCTGAAACAGGGGAAATTACTATCTTTTAAGGTTTGATAGCTTAAAATTGACCGACCCAGACAATCACAGGGAAGTAACATGCAACCTTGTTAAATTGCCAGCACATATCCAGGCTTTCTCCTGTTCTGCCTGCCATACCTGCTTTTGAGTTACTTGCAGCTCTGATGACCATACACATCTTGCTTATCTTACTCTCATTTCATTTCATTCATTTCAGTATTTAGATGCCAACTGGTTAAAAGATAGAAAACAAAGAGTAGGGTTAAATGGACATTTTTGGGATCTTGCTGGGTATTTGTGACCTGGATTGGCCACTATTGGAAACAGGATGCTGGGCTCGATGGACCTTTGGTCTTTCCCAGTATGGCAATACTTATGTACAGTTTTCATTTTATAGGTACTGGATGTGTGCCTAGTGGTCTCATAGTCCAAGTAATGTACTAGTGTTTTACCTGGGACAGCAGAGGGTCACATGGAGCTGCAGAGGGAATTGAACCTGGTTCCCCAGAATCTCAACCTACTGCTGACCATCAGGCAGCAGCAGGAATTGAGCCCAGTTCCCTAGATCCACAACCCACTACACTAACCATTAGACCACTCTCCAAACTGATATGGCAGCCCTCCTGTGCTTAAAAAGGCCAGGGCACAATTCAACCTCTAACTACAGAGGTCAGCAACAAATGAATGGCTTAGGTACCCAGGACATGAACTGTTCCCTGTCATCCTGTCCTGGAACCACTCATCTTAATTCAGCTGTCCAACTTTCATAATCTTTATATGCCCCCAAAATTATACCTCCAGAGCAACCCAAAAATAGAAAACAAAACAAAATACACTCCAACAAGGTTCTGTAAAAATAGCAGACTATAGAGGGGACTAACATTACAACCACTCCAAAACAAGAAACCTGCTTAGTGTATTTAAATGAAAAGTGGCAGCTCTCAGAATCATGACTGCAGCACCCTTGCCTAAGTATCAGCCAGTCACGTGGAATCATTTAAATGAACAATGAGCCCATAATAAAGCTCCCATTTACAATGTCCACATACATCCCTGAGCTTACCCCAAAGACAGAAGCAAAGCATTCAGTTTCTCCGCTATGGCCTTGTCTTCCCTGAGCGTCCCTTTGGCTCCTTCATGATCTAATGGTTCCACGGATTCCCTCGCAGGCTTTTAATTTAAATACACTATGTAGGTTTCTATCTTGGACAACTCTGTTTTGGAGTGCTTGTGATGTTAATCCCCTTTATAGTGAGACCAAAATTATATCTGCATATGTTAATCACGTGCTATACTGGGTGGATCATAGTGGAAACCACTCTAGTTTACCATAAGAAATCTCATTCCCAACTGATAATCAGCTTGGGCACTTTCCTCTCTCCTTTCTCACCATTCTTCCGCTTCCCAAATCCCCCCCTTCACTCTTTCTACCTCTCCTATGACCCTCCTTGAGATTAAATATATCAACATACTTCCTTTTACAAATGTGCTTGTATATGGCCCTTGGTGCCCCTTCCAAAGTTTTTTCATGGCCTCCAGTGCTGGGGAGCCACTCTTCTGCAAATTCCCCCAGTAGACTGGTCCGAGGATGCTATACTGGAAGGAGATCCAGATTCTAATGAATCTGTATCACTAGACCCCAAGGTATCCCCTCTCTCTCTCTCTCTCTCCCTCTCTCTCTCTCTCTCTCTCTCTCTCTCTCTGTTTATTTTTATTTGGTTGCCACAGTGACCTCCCTCACCTCAAACCCCTGCTCTGCAGTGCATTTCCTTAGGCCCCCAACTTTAAGTTATTCTATAAGGGAGCGCGTAACTGAAAGGGGATGAAAACATGGGTGGGCCTACAAGTTGTGCATACTGCACCCCAACTTACGACTGCCATAGTCCTGGTATAAGTGGGCTCGCCTAGAGTTAGTCATGTGATGCTGAGTTACACTAGTCTACTATAATAAAACTCACCCTCAACGTTCTGAAGACAACGTTCTGAAGTCACTCAGTCACTCACTGAAGGGTTCTTGGATTCATGGTGGTGAAGCCACAACACTGACCATGTCTCTCTGCCCCGCCCTCGCATGACGGACCAATCAGAAAAAACACCCTCAACATTCTGAAACACAAAGGACCATCACAACACCGTTCCCAGGCAACACTAGGCAACGTAAGACGGACCAATCAGAGGAAACTACGTGACAATAAGGGAGGAGCATTCCCCAGCAGAATGGCTCATTATCTGTGCAGCACGGAGAGCACAGAACCACCGCTGGAACGAGAGAAGAATATTCCTGCTGTGGGTATGTGCAAAAATAGACCGGGGGGGGGGGGGGGGGGGAGAAATTTTTAAATGCCTAATGCCAGTACTGAAGAGTGCCAGAGGGCCTATAGCACAGACTATATTTGGGATCGCTTGACATGGAGTCAGAGGAGCAAGAAAACAATGTGCCCGTCACCATCTGGGATGTGGGCGAGCAGGACAAGCTGCGGCCCAGCTGGAAGGATTACCCGTGACCCAGCCAGCAGAAAACAGCGACCAAGGAAGGGGGAGGAGTACTCCTTCCCTGCCTAGGAATCGCTGGAGACTGGCTGCCAAACCAACGAAACAACCGCACACCGACGCACCACCTCCATCATTCGAAAGGCATCCACTCTTTCTTCAACAGAAATGCAAACTAATAATACAAAACAAACAAAGAATACATGGTTTCTCAGGCGGCTGCAGGTAACTCCCCACCCCCTTCCTCTTCCCCTTTTGCCGAAGCGGCCAAGGACGTGCCCAACCATCCCCAGCCTCAGGCAAGCTGTCTCCCACCTCGGGGATTCCCCGAGCACCCGGAAAAAGACGGCGCTGATTCCTGCAGCACATAAATGGTCCAGCATTCCCCTGCAGCCATCAACAACCTGCACACACACCGCACCCTCACACACTCACTCACACACACACACACACACACACACACACAAAATAACTCTGTGACACATACACACACACACACAAAAAACCACATGCTAGCGCCCGTCTCATTGGTTTCGGAAACGGGCCTTTTTTTTACTAGTGTTCTATAATGAAATCTTGGTGCCAAGACACCGTTATAGAATTGGCTCTCAGTGCGCAACATTGAGGTACCTAATTTGAATTGCTCCCTAAGTAAGTAAGGCATTTCAAGTTATTTTACACAAGGAGTTGATTGAAGGAACTGATCTGAGCAGTAAAGCTTTGATAATTTGAATTTCAGTTTACAATGAATGATTTGCTGATAAGTTTAAAGGCTCTATTTTTCTTACATGGTTGACAGTCAAATGATATCACAGTTCAAATCTGTATTTATGGTTTAATTCAAATGTGGTATACCACTCTTCCTGCAAACATTACAGAGTGGTGAACAAAAATAAAATCATGTCTAAGGAAAGGAATGCCATTTTTATGTTGGGAAAGTACTCAGTCATAAAAGATAAAATCACTATAATGAATTCCAGGAACTAGCAAAAACACCAAACAGCTCAATCAGACACAGAATGAAACCATTTACAGGCGTTGCACGGAAAATATTAACAGGACAGTAAACCATTGGCCCATCTAATTCAGGACATTGCACCTGAGGAGAGTTTGTCAAAAGCCTTCTTAAATAGGAAAGTCTTTAAGGCCTGGATTTTGCATACGATAGTTCCAAGCGAACCTGAGAGGGAAGGGAATTTCAAAGGGAAGGGGACAAGATAGTAAAAGGCACTGTTTCTAGTTTCATTTATACTTGCCATTTATAAACATAACCCACAGTAGGTTTTCCATTTACTGTGACCTGTCTTTCCTAAGATCGGATTACATTCAAAATCTGTACCCTGGTCCACAAAATTATTCATGGTGAGGCTCCGACATATATGTTTGACCTCGTCAATTTACCAGCAAGGAATTCAAATTCGTCAGGTACTTTCTTGAATCTCCATTATGCCAATTGCAGAGGACTTAAATTTAAATCAATATATGCTTTCTCCTACATTTGTACGCAACGTTGGAATGCACTGCCGAATGCCATAAAAACAAGGCATGATTTGGCAGCCTTCCGGAAACTATTAAAGACTAACCTGTTCAGAGAGACTTATCAAAAGGACCCTTCTTAAAAACAGGGCATCAGAACTCTACCAGAATTAGTTAACATTGAATTATTCTTATTTTGGTTACTTTATCACATTGTCATTATTGAACGCTTTTCACTACCCTTGATTTCAGCACCTGAAATGTATTGATTACCGATTTTATTCTAATTTACTGTGTACTCTATATACTCTGATTGGAACATTCTTCTGTATTTCTTATTCCGGAAATGGCGATCGCCACTACGGTATTTGTAAGCCACATTGAGCCTGCAAAGAGGTGGGAAAATATGGGATATAAATGCAGAAAATAAAATTACTACTACTACTACTACTTAGCATTTCTATAGCGCTACAAGGGTTACGCAGCGCTGTACAGGGAAGGACAGTCCCTGCTCAAGAGAGCTTACAATCTAAAGGTAACAAGCTATTATAACTTTTATAAGTGTTCCATTGACATCTATGAGCAGATATCTCTGAAGTGCAGAAATTATTTCTTTGTACTGAAATTATTTCTTTGTACTGAAATTACAAATCTATGGATCCCCTGGCCTTACTAGAAATTAAGGGGGTAATTACGATCCACAGAGACAAAAAAAACCACACACACACATTTTTTAGTCTGCAGATTTACACCTGCTGCTAACTTGTGCAAATAAAATACATACATACATTTGAAAATTTAAAAAATGGTTCCAAGCTCCCCCACTCCCCTTCCCCGAATGCCTTTCCCTTTACCAGGTTAAAAAAAAAAGTTCACAAAAATGACATTATTATCCATATACATTTACCCACATGCAAGATAGGAAGTTTTATGCAAGCTAATTTCAGTAGTTAAAGCACTGGAATCCATGCTGGGGGGGTCCAATAACCTTGACTTTGATCATTAGAATTTCTTTCGGGGAAGGATTCATACTTCCTTCCTTGAAAATTGTTGCAGATCTTCCAGTATTCATGGGTAAATTAGACCAATTAATTTAGGTATAATGCCTAGCAGACTAATTTTGAGATGTCTTTTCTTAGTAAATTAATTGAGAAGGTGGCTGCTCTTCTCAATGTATTTTTTTGTGCAGACTTGGTAATATCAAAATTACTTTGGTGAGATCGTCTGATGATTCTTTAATGGAGCTTGATGAAGGTGATATTTAATGACAGCCTTGATTAGCTATTGTATCTTAAAGCATCAGCTAATGAAAATTGTAATTTTGGGGAAAATATTAAAATGTACTTACAGTATTTTTTGTTGTTTTTTTAGGGCAGATTTCCATTTGTGCAAGTGGGGCACTTTCAGATCTTGGCTTCAGGCTCTGAAATGTAGTGTTTCCTAGAGGTCCATTATGTCTTTGATTTTGTTCATCGTTTATATGACCCCGTTGGGGAAAATTGTAGAGTTTTACTTTAAAGTATAGCCCTTATGCTAATGATTTTCAACTGTTAAGTACTGTTAGGAAAGATTAGTGCTGTGGCGTTGAAGAAATTGTCTTCCTGTATCCAGACAATAATTTACTAAAGTTGATCCTAATCAAAAATGAAGTTTTGCATGTTGGGAAACCAGCACATATGAGGTTGACTGTTTTGCCTTTTCTGAGGACCTTTCTCTTCCTGTAAGTTCAGATGGGGGTTTTGTTAAGGACTTGTCTATGCAGCCTTAGGTCAAAGTTGTTTGCAAAAGCTGTTTCTCTTATCTTGGTTCACTGAGGCAGCTTCCTTCTTATCTTGATCAGAATGTGCACCAGCATTTGACTGGATTATTACAGTGCCATTCTAATTGGTCTTTTGAAAAAAAAAAAAATACAGTAAAAGGGAATTTATAAGGGACTTCAGCATGTATTACAGGCTAGAGATCATTTCTTTAAAATTGTCCTGGGGTATATCAGCATGAAATGTGCAGAGACCTATAAGGGAAATTTTAGTAAGCCTTTTCCATCTGCATATGAAGTAAAAAAAACTTCATTGGCTCCCATTAAAGGATCATATCACATTCAAATTATTCATGGAGAGGCCCCATCATACATGTCAGACCTAATAGATTTACCAGCAAGAAATATAAGTAGTTCATCACACACTTTTTTGACCCTCCATTACCCCAACTGCAGAGGTCTTAAGTACAAATCTTTACATGTATCTAGCTTCTCTTATACCTGTACGCAACTATGGAATAAACTACCTAACACCATAAAATCAACGCATGATCTGGCAACCTTCTGAAAATTACTAAAAGCCTACCTGTTCAAAGAGACTTACAAAGAGAATCCTCCATAATGTCTTGACTAATCTACATCAGTACTAGCCAATATTGAACTCTCTAAATTAAGACACTTTAATCCACATTATCATTACTGAACATTATACCTTGTCTTACTCCCACTCACATATTCCGAATTACTTACTTATTACTTCTAATTTACCTGTTTTTCTTTGTACCTTATTTGCAACAATATTTTGTATTCTGTTAATGATCTCTGCTTTTGCGACATAATGTAAGCCACATTGAGCCTGCAAATAGGTGGGAAAATGTGGGATACAAATGCAGCAAATAAATAAATAAATCTATCATATGCAGATGATATTTTTTTTATCTTGGTACCAGTATTCAGCAACGTGAGTTATATTTCATCTAAAATACCTAAGGGAACAGAGAAACTCAAACGTTGAGCAATATCTTCTAATTTAAAAGCTAAATGCAAGTAAAAGAAGGTCCTTTGGTTTACCAATTTCTTCTCCAAAACAGATTTATTTATTTATTTTACACTTTTATAGACCACTTAATTCAAAGTGGTTTACAATAAAAATATGCAAAATAAAATACAGAAAAACACCAATAAAATACATACCATCACTACATCATATCAATTACTTACAGCCGATAATGTGAACATATAGTAACATAGTAGCATAGTAAATGATGGCAGATAAAGACCTGTATGGTCCATCCAGTCTGTCCAACAATGTGCCATTATAATGCTGGCTTTACATAAATGCCTCCACAAAGCATGAAGTTTTCAATAGCTGCTTATACTCTGAGTACATAATCTCAATTGACCTTTTAATTTTTCCAAGTTTCCAAGTTTATTTAATGCATTCCAAAACTGCACCCCAGTCACAGAAAAAAACAGCAGATGTAGGGCCCTGTTTACTAAGGCACGCTAACATTTTTAACGCACCTACAATTAGCATGCATACTAACCATGTAGATGCCTATAGGGATATTGTAGGTGTGTACATGGTTAACGCGTGTTAAAGATGCTAACACGCCTATAACGCGGCTTAGTAAACAGGGCCCTTAGTCTCACAATATCTAACAGCTATTATATAAGATAGTTTTGTAAATGTTGGTGAATAGATTGAAGATCGAAGATATATGGTTTCAGTAAAAGGTTTTGAAATTATTGACCTATGACGATTGACGATTGATGTGTGTTAAATCTTCACGGTGAAGATTTGGACCATGTGAATTACACCATTAAGGTCAAAAATAGAAGAGATATATATAGGACATGGATACTGGACCATTGGTATGATATTTATTCATTTTTGATTTTTTAATGTCCATTGCTTCATTGAAAGTTTACTGTTGGGGTGAAGTGTTCATAATATAGACAAGTTTTCCCAGTTTCGACATAGGCATCCTATTGTAAAACCAACCCCACAGAGAGCAACAGAGCACCAATTTGATGCCTGTTCTATAAAAGAAAATAGGTACCTACTTTCCTTTATAGAATACTAGTATAATGAGTAAAATATGTATCCATAGTTTAGGTGCAAACGCAAACACAATCCATAGAGCAGGTGTACATGCTTAGTCCAAAATGCAATAGATAAGCATGCGATAAATCCAATTGAAAAAGGTCAGACTTAAAGATTACAATTTTCTTCTCACGGTGGGGACCAGATTAAACAATCTATCAGTGGTCCCGTTCTTTATAACAGCACCCAAAAGCTAAGTTGTTTTAATCCTTAAGATAAAATTAAAATTAGATACAAATAAAGTAGGGAGAGTTACTATAATGAAAACTATCATGAAAAATTTGGACCTATGAAGAGGCAATGGCGAGATTATTATTATTATTATTTGTTACATTTGTATCCCACATTTTCCCACCTATTTGCAGGCGCAATGTGGCTTACATAGTACCGTAATGGCGTTTGCCAGTTCCGGTACGAACAAATACAAGGTGGTATTATGTTAGAATGAGGTTCAAGTACGGTGAATACATTGGGGGAACTTAGAGAGAGAGATGAAGAGTTAGGATATGTCCATTTCAGTCTTTGGTTTCGTTATGTCACAAATGTCCAGGTTTTTTTGTGTTGGGTCGGTGCAGTATTCCTTTCCGAACAAGTTAGTTTTTAGGACCTTTCTACTATACCTCTCTACTTAGGACCTTTCGGAGATTTGAGTGGTCGAGCGTAGTTTTTACTACTTTTGGCAGTGCGTTTCATAGTTGTGCGCTTAGATAGGAAAGAGAGTTAAGAGAGTAAAGAGTTGCTTCACCTCTTAATAAATGATTCGCCGCCGCAGGCTAAGTGCCGCTGAGGTACATCTTAGAAAATATATTTATACGTGTTAACATACACAGAGAACTGTTCCACAGGAAATTTCTTTATTGAAAATTGTTGCATTCATAGCTCATTACAAAGTTTGTTCAGGCACTGGGCTTTTGTGCTATGATAGATAGATAAGCATGCAACATATAGTATTCTATAACGTATTTACTAAGGGCCAGATTGAGTAAATGGTACCCAAAATTAGGTGCTGTTCAGGTCCACGCTAAGCACCAGTTCGAAAAAGGTCGCTTATCCACAGATTCTATATAGTGTGCCTAGAGTTACATGCGGTTCTGCATGTAAATCTAGGCATATTCTATAACTACACATGTAGATTAATTGTTTTAACAAGCTGTTAAGTGCTGTTAACATCTCCTAACAAGCAATAACAAGTACTAATTGGCAAAAATTAGAATTTATGCGTGTGTATCGCTAAGCGTATTCTGTAATGTACTGCACGTAAATTCTAACATGTGCAGGCAAAAAGGAGCATGGTTAGGGGTGTGGAAATGGGCGTTTCGTGAGCATTCCAAAATCTACACATGTTGTTATATAATATGGGCCAGTGCGCGTAAATATATGCACAGGGATTTACGCCAGCTTTTCATTGGCTTAAATGGACGTGTATAAATTCAGTCACATTAACTACGCCTAAGCATATTCTAAATACCACATGTAGATTTACACGCGGTATTTAGAATATGGTTAGGCATGATTGCCTAAAGCACGTTAATATTAGGTGCCATATATAGAATCAGGCCCTTAGCATTAAACAACCGTTAAAGAACAGCACTTTGTAACTTCTTTTTAGGTAATTTATAAAGGATGTAATTCCTTTAAAATGATTCATAACAATTAAGTATATATATTGTGTAACCCTTTTGACCTTTTTTCTTGTGTTAAACACTACTAGTTATACAATTTGGTGAAAATAATAGTCTACTACACATACGAATATGCAAATATGTATTTTTGTGGATTTTGTGGATTTTAATATTTTTGTTTTAAATTTGGCATTGTATCAAGACCTTGGTTTTATGTACACACTAGTAAAAAAGGCCCGTTTCTGACACAAATGAAACGGGCGCTAGCAAGGTTTTCCTCGGAGTGTGTATGTTTGGGAGAGTGTATGTGAGAGTGACTGTTTGAGAGTCAGAGTGAAAGTGTGAGTCCAATCCATGCTCCTCTGTCACCTGGCCCCTCCATTCATCCCTATCCAGCAATACCCCTCTCTCCCTGAGGCCTGCCCTGCAATCCATATCCATCCATGCCCATCTGTCCCCTCCATTCATCCCTATCCAGCAATTCCCCTCTCTCCCTGAGTCCTGCCCTCCCAATCCATGCCCATCCATGGTCCTCTGTCCCCTGCCCCCTCCATTCATCCCTTTCCAGCAATTGCCCTCTCTCCCTGAGCCCTGCCCTCCCAATCCATGGCCATCCATGCTCCTCTGTCCCCTGCCGCCTCCATTCATCCTTTTCCAGCAAGTCCCCTCTCTCCCTTCCATGACCCCCCCTTGCATCCATGCTCCTCTCTCTCCCATGTCCCAGCTTGGCCCGCCCTCTTCTCCCCCCCCCCCCCCTTCGCATCCATGCTGTCGTTTCTCCCCTGCCCTCCCGCTCCCATTGTTGTACTTCACTGGCCATCCTCTTCTCTCCCCCCAACATGCGTGTTTTTGTTTTTTTCTTGTTTTTAAATTTACCTCCGTGGCGGTTCCGGCAGCGAAGCGTCAGGGAAGGAGGCGGTGCTCCCGACATGTAGGTTTCCCTTCGCTGTGTTCCGCCTTCTTTTGACGTCATCCTTGACGTCAGAAGAAGGCGGAACACATGGAAGGGAAGGCTAGACGTCGGGAGCGCCGCCTCCTTCCCTGATGCTTCGCTGCCGAGCGATGCGATTGGTTGAGTGTCATTGCTCCGCCCTCGACGTCATCACGTTTGACGCGTGGGCGGGGCAGACACAATGCGATCTCACCCCCTTCACCTTGCTAAGAGAGGCTTCATTAGAACGTTGGAGGTGCGTTTTATATAGAGAGATAGGTGGAGTGGAGGAGTAGCCTAGTGGTTAGTGTAGCGAACTTTGATCCTGCGGAACTGGGTTCAATTCTCACTGCAGCTCCTTGTGACTGTGGGCAAGTCACTTAACCCTCCATTGCCCCAGGTACAAAATAAGTATCTGTATATATGTAAACCACTGTGAATGTAGTTGCAAAATACCACAGAAAGGCAGTATATCAAGTCCCCCTTCCCTTCCCCCCTTTACTACTGTGTCATTATCTGATTTTATTATCGAAGTTTTATTTTTAGACTCCTGAGGCAGACCGTGTGGCCAAAACACAATTCATGTTGAGTCTTATATTTTTATTAAAGTTGTACTTATCTACCTACTTCATCAAATTATTTTTCTTTTTGGTGTCACATGTACATGAATATCTGCACACACATAAGCATATATACAATTATTCTGATAGTTGCTTGTTATGAAAAATTGAAACGGTGTATTCTTTAACCCCTAAGTGAAGCAGAGTTTGTCCAGCTTTGTTTCATTAGGTTGTGTGAAGACTCTTGAGGCTTGTTAACTTAAAGTCTCAATATCTTGGGTGTGCGTAGGGAGCATGCGTGGGCTCTTGCATGATTCACGAATGTCCAGGGGTTCTGGTGCATCTCTGTCCAGCAAGAGCAAGATCTCAGCATCTGGATTCAAGTGTGCAAGCTGGTCGGTTATGGGCCTCAGGTAGGGGTGATTCCGGGCAGCCTGTAGCGTGGGAACCCCATCTTCGTCGTCTGGTATCTGGTCACATTTGACTTGTGTGGGTGATCGTGGAGTGGTGCCGCCATTCATAGCCTCTATCACATAACCGCTTGCTGTTTGCTCTGCCGTCCATATGGCCCTTGCACAGGTTTTGATGCTGTCTGAGAAGTAGTTTTGGTGGATGTCGAACAGGTCATAGCGCTCTGATCTTGTGAGAGACCTGTTGCTCTGCTCGTCTATGACGACGTACGTTTTGGCTGCTTTGTCCTTCAAGGTGCACTTCGGTCAATCATATCTTGGTGCGGCATCTCCCTTCGCGGTTTCCTTCATACACTTTTGTGCATCTCGGAGTGGCTTGGAATGTTGATGCCCTCAGCACCTACAGGAGAAGGAACCATCACAGATTCTCCAGGCCTATAGACCAACCAATTCACTTGCACACTTCTGCTCTTTAGTCAACTCCTGAAACTCTGATATCCACATTTCTCTTTGATCACCACAAGTATCTTCCTAATACCATCTATGTCAGTTACTACTTAAGAAAGCATGAATATCATGTATAGTAGCTTCCAGCTCTCCTCCCACAACAAAAAGTATATTGAAAACAGAGTGATGAATCAAGCTGGAAATGAGTGGACTAGCCCAGTAGCATAATATTACAAATCTTTAAGCACACTTCTCCTTAAAGATTAAAGAAGACGGATTGTATTTGTTTAAACTGTGAAATGAGTTATATATTTAATTAGGCCTGCTATAAAGGAGAACCAGAGGGACCACGTTTTCAATGCTCAAATTCCAAGGGGCAGATATCCTTTCCAAAACTCTGTCAATATCTGGTTTAATTTTTTTTCTCAGAGTAATAATCTTATGTTCCTGTTTCTGTTTGTTAATAGTTCAGGCAGCTGACTAGGGTAAAAGAGAGACCAAGGGTTACCTATTCAGTCATGTCTTGGTGTTTGTGCCAGAGGAAAGTAAATATTTTAATTGGTAATGGAATGTTTTAACATGCAACACTATTAACCAGTGAAATACTCTAATGCATTTCAGATGTTTTACAAGCAGCTGCCTTAGATGCAGAGCTCTAATAGTAGCATTAGTCTTACAGAAAATTGATTCTTTGTAGGCTGTTACATGTTTTATTTGAGCAAAGATTATGTGATAAATGACCTTTCAAGACTACACAGAGCCCTGCTTTTGGATGTGAAAATAAACAACAACCTTCAAAGAATGTATTTGTAGCAGGAGCCCCAAATCCTCCCCTATTTGCTACAAGGAGGAAGATTCTGGTGTTGCTGCTCCTAGTCTGACTATGTCCTGCAGTAAGAGGTAATGGAGGTTGGGCTTCATCAGAGGGTGTCCTCTCCTATGTATTGGAGAGAAGCAGAAGAAACTCTGTTGTTAGGGGCCAAGTGTTTTCCCTTAGAAGAGTCCTTCTGAGAGGAGAAGGGATTCAAGATCCCAAGGGGAGCTCGTCAGTCTACATTGGGGAAGAGCCCTGATGCCCGGCTAGGTCATCCAGACAGGAGAGCAGCTACCCTTACACTGGTTAGGCTTAACACAGAAGGAGGAGAAGGAAAAGGAGAAAAGAAGATCACAGCTGGATAAATATACTTAAACGTATAAAACCTTTCTTTCCATGAGATGTATTTCACAACTTAATACAATCAATGGTATTAAGCCATTTAGATTACTGCAACGGAATTTATGCAGGTTGTAAAGTACAACTAAGAAACTTCAGACCGCAAAGAATACAGCAGCTAGACAGATATTTGGAAAATCAAAATTTGAAAGTGCCAAACCCCTTCGTGAAAAACTGCACTGGCTTCCCAACAAGGAACATATTGCCTTCAAGGTTTGCTCTCTGAGCCACAGGATTATTTACGGTGAAGTTCCTGGATATATGTTAAACCTCATAAATCTACCACCCAGAAACAGTACCAGCCTATCCCGAACTTACTTAAATTTGCATTATCCAGACTGCAATGGTCTTAGATACAAATCAACTTATGCATCCAGCTTCTCTTGCATAAGTACACAACTGTGGAACGCTCTGCTCAAAACCTTGAGATCTATTCATAACCATCTCAACTTCAAGAAAGTACTGAAAATCAACTTGTTTAAGAAGGTCTATCCCCCTGACACAAATTAACTTTCTACATCCTGCAACACAGAAAAACTATGGATTGTACTGTACTTCTATCACCACGCCCTCTTTATTTCTTTGTTGATCTATGCTTATGTTTCTTCCATGTTGATTAATATATTGTGTATTTGTATTTTATTGAACCGGAGCCTGCCTCTCCAGTATTGTGTAAGCCACATTGAGCCTGCAACTAAGTGGGGAAAATGTGGGATATGAATGTGTTAAATAAATAAATAAAAATAAATAAATAAATTACAGGGTATGTGAGATGGAAGCCCAGCATAGAGCAGTTTGAGAGAAGTCGAAACACTAAGGGCTCAGACAATATGTCTCAGAGAAGTCAAGCTGCATCAGAGTTTTGATTCCCTCTGGGCTGAACATTTTATTTTACTGTCCACAATGACTCCAAGATAATATTCCCGGGTGATGACTCCCAAACTGGAACCCAATATTTGCACCTGTACTTCAGATAACTTTTCCCTATGTCTGTGATTCCCAAGTAGAGTCACAAAATCTGCATTTGGGGTCACAACTAGGCTGGGTAGAAGACTTCATTGGTGCATGCTAGAACCTAGGTATGTGCAGGCCCCTCGGGAAGCAGGTGAGTATTGCAGCTGCAGCATGGTCCAGTAATGGTAGGGCTGGAGGTCATGTGTTTGTCTGTGGCCTCTAAACTGGGATTGCAGTTTGGTAAGCACTGCTCTGTGTTTCACATTGCACATGCCCACTTTAAATTTCATGTGCCATTAGATGCCCACCATCCTAATCTCACAAGATTCTTTGGCAAATCATCACAATCTTCTGCTATTTTAATGATTCTGAATCATTTTGTGTCATTGTGCAAATTTGGTCACTTCACTCATTGTTTCTTTATGAATAAGCTAAAATGCAGAGGTCTTAGTATAGACTCGCGGGACATAATAGAGCATTGCCTCCTTTCCTATGACTTTTCAATTACCTCAGGAGCCTCTCATGAAAGACTTTGGCAAATGATTTCTGACAATCTAGAAACAGTATGGAAGTTGGTTTAGAAACATCTAGACATGTAAACAGTGGCGTAGCCAGACATGAGATTTTGGCTGGGCCCAGAGCTAATATGGGTGGGCACTGTGTATATAGGTATGAGTAGTGTTTCTTGGGATCCTACAAAATAATGCCTTAGAATGCACTTGATGATGGATTTCTAAGTAATCTGTCCAACAGCTGCCCTGCATCAACATAACCACATACATACTTAATGGAAAAATTGATATATTTAAATATAATTACATTATCTCATATCTTAAAATTGACCATACATAAGTCTACTACAACGGCAAACCTCTCAACACATATGGCATGATTCTGCAATATAATTACATGGGAAAAATATATTCAAATTCTGGTGGCACCTCAATAATAGCAATACAAAATTCCTTCACTGCCAGGTACCTTGTGAAGTAACACTAAAACCTACAAAGAAGCTCCTTAACGCCAATTCTGAACACAAATACCAACAACAGTACTTTTATAAAGGCAGCGGTGAATATACATAGCAGGAATACGCATTCCATTGGAAAATTCACACAAGTCAGACTCATAACACCACACAAACCACATGCCAGCAGAATCTCTCACCTCAGTCACATGCAGAACACATACCAACCCTCATCAATTACAGAATAGAGGACCAAAAATGAAAAATTGTCCTGTAGCTTGGCATAAGCCCTTCCCTACCCCCCTCAATCCATCCCCATAGCCTGGCATTAGCCCTACCCTTCCCTTCCCCACCATCTATCTCTGCAGCTAGGCATCAGCTCTACCCTAGCACGCCCCACCCTGCCCTGTAGCCTAGCATCTGCCATGTTCTACCGTCTGCCTGTCCCCCCCCATAGTCTGGCATCTCCCCTACTCTTCCCAATCTCCCCCTCCCTTGAAGCATATCAGCATTAAATTTAAAACATTTTACTTTTTAATGCCTTGGGCACTGCAGAGACCACTCCCACCCATAAACCAACACAAAACATACAACCTTTTTTAAAATTATTATTTTAACCTGGGCACTGAGCCCATCCCTGCCCAGAAACCCACCAACATACCTCCCCTCTCCCCTCCCCTGGCAGTGAAGAGCCCACCCCTACCCAAAAGCCCACAATTACACATATTTGTTTTACCTGCTGAGAGGCCTTGGGCTGAAGGCTGATCAGTGGTGAGAGCGTGAGACAGGGCCCAATTCCCAGATTAGCTAAGTCCAGCAAGAGTTTGGCCCTGAATAAAAGCCTCCCCAGTCGCAATCGCATCCTTCCCTGGACCCACTACCTCTCCCATCCTGTCTTACCCTGCCCTGTTTCTCTCTTTCTCCACTTTCATCCAACCGCCATGGGCTATCCCTCCCGTTGTACCTCGCCAGGTCCACGCTAATAAGCAACCAAGGCAGAGGCACAGGACTGTGGCTCTCTGCCTGCCACTACTGTTTCCCGTGCTGGTCCTGCCTCTTCTGAGGCAGTGGCGTAGGAAGGGGGGGCGGTGGGGCGGTCCGCCCCGGGTGCACGCCGCTGGGGGGAGTCGGCGCCTCGCTGGTTCCTTGCTCTCTCTGCCCCGGAACAGATTACTTCCTGTTCTGGGGCAGAGAGAGCAGGGAACCAGCGAGGCGCCGACACCCCCCAGCGGCGTGCACTCAGCGGATTGGCTCTCCCACCCGCCCCTCACCGCCTTCCAGGTATGTTCTCGGGGGGGGGGGGGTTGCGCTCCGGAGGGGGGGGGGTGCGCAGCGGCGACCCGCCCCAGGTGTCAGCTGCCCTCGCGACGCCACTGTTCTGAGGTAAACATCCGGACTGGCACAGGAAACAGTAGCGGCAGGCAGAGAGCCGCGGTCCCACACCTCTGCCTTGGTTGTTTATTAGCAAGGAACCAGCAAGGTGCAACGGGAGGGATATCCTACGGTGGGTGAATGAAAGGGGAGACAGAGAAAAAGAAACAGGAACCGGGTCAGGTCCTAGGGGAGCTCTCATGAGTGGCGGTTGTTTGCTGTTGCTGGACTAGAGACACGACTCCATCTGCAGCCAGACCAGTACCAATTGGAGGATCACAAAAGTTTGGGTGGGCCTGAGCAGAGATTGGGTGGGTCTGGGCCCACCCATAGCTATGCCCCAGCATGTAAATATTATTTTCTGAGGACAAGCAGGCCTATTTATTCTCACAAGTGGGTAATGTGGTGCTACGTTGCCTGGTCCAGAGCTTATAACATGCTTTACATAGCTTTGTGGAGCGCAAGATACGCTCCACTATGCATGCGCGAGTACCTTCCTGCCTGCCACTAGGGCACAGTTACTGCAGTTGTTTTTCTACCATGGAGGGAAGCTGCATCTGTAGTTTCTCTTCATTCCTGGTTCGGAAGAGCTTCTTTTTTAGTGCCTTTTCCGCATCTTTTTTGGTGATTTTTTGCTGTTCCTTGTTCAGGCCTTTGTCCCCTTCTCTTTCCATATATTTTTAGTTCTTTTTGGCTGGTTTTTAAGTTTTCTTTATTTTCCGTGACTTAGACCTAGTCTCTGGTTGGGTCTTTCCCGTGATTCTTTGTGTGTGTGTGTGTGTGTGCGTGTGTGTGTGTGCGTGTGTGTGTGGTGCCTTGCCCCTTTTTTCGGGCACTATCACGTCTTTTGATTTGGCTTCAGAAATGTTTCCTTCCATGTCCACTAAAGCTCCCAGTGGCTTTAAGTACTCTTTCCGGTGCAATAGGACAATCTCTGGCAAACCCATTCTTGGTGTCTTCAGTGCTTACAGCCCGATCATAGTCCTGCCATCTGTGTCCTTTGTCTTTGAATGAAGAAGAGGACTCAGGTGTTCAGTGTTCAGGGTCCAAGGCTGGCAAAGCCTTCTGAGACTCTAGGCTTGAAAACCTGAAATAAATTGAATCTACAAAGTAGTAGTAAATCAAATTAAACTGGCTTTATTAAGTGTTACAAAAGAGAATAAAAGAAGGAATTAAAAGAGTCTTAAGAAGGAAGAATAATTTAATTCTTAAGGGAGCATTACAATGCACTCACAAAGCTAGGAATCCAGATGCAATGCCCGCTTCTGGTACTGCACAGTTACATATATACTACATTTTTGTTTCCACATTCACGCATCCTGTACAAACTGTTTCCTCAAGGCTTGACCAAACCAGTTCTGTAGCAGTGCCTTTACATTTTCTTTTGTCCTTAAGCTTAAAGCTTGTGATCTGTTACAGGAAACACTAACCACAAGGGCTAGCCTGCCTCTAGTCTATGTGCTTTGCCCTTTTCCTTAAGTGCATCTCAACATATTCCCTCTTGAGGATTGTTTACAATTATCACAAAGGTTCAATGGAATGCTGGGTTATGGGTTAGCGCCCCAGTCATTGGCTGTCTTAGGTTGCAGGCCTCCCAGGCTCCTTCAGCAGATTGGGAATCCTGAGCCTGTCTTACCCATCCTGGCCATTTTTTTTTTAAATTTTGCTCCCATTTTCAGTAGTAGCTCAAGGTGAGTTACATTCAAGTACTGGATATTTCTCTGTCCCAGGAGAGCTCACAATCTAAGTTTGTACTTGAGGAAATGGAGGGTTAAGTGACTTGCCCAAGATCACAAGGAGCAGCAGTGGGATTTGAACTGGTCACCTCTGGATTGCAAGACCGGTGCTCTAGCCACTAGGCCACTCCTCATGACCTCCTGCAACCTCATGAGTGCTAATAGGTGGTCTCAGTGTCCTGTAAAATGGATAGCCTCTCACGGAGGTTCATCACAGTCACATGCATCTGGGTGTTACCAGAAACAATGGTCTGGCTAATTTTGGTGGCACATTGTCCACAGAGCGGGAGTAAACTAGGGAGAAGGCAACACACAAGCAGGAGCACAGCTACAAATATCATGGCAAATAACAATAAACCTTCAAATCCTTCGCTGAGATTACTGAACCAAGATGTAAACATATCCCACCAATTACCAACTTGGATCCCACCCTGGAATCCTCAACCTTGAGTTTAGTGAGACCCATAATTTTAAACATTGCATTTAAGTTCATCAATATGAAGGAAATTGCTGAGGCTATTCCATTTCATTTGGAAGTGGAGGATGAGCCCAGGGCTAAGATGCTCGAGGTCCTGGACTTTGAGTCCCCTCCTAGGGAGGCTGTGACTGTCCCTCTCCATGAGGTGCTCAAGGAAGTCCTTGACAGGAACTGGGAGTCACCTCTTCAGTCTCTGTCCTGCACAAGAAGATTGACATAATGTATCAGATCCCCAGCACACCTGGTTTTGATAGGCCCCAGTTGCCTCACAATTTAATGGTGGTGGAGTCTGCTCTCAAGAGAGCCAAGAGCTCTAAAGACTATGCCTCGGTGCCCCCAGGCAGAGAAGCTAGGACTTTGGTTTCTTTTGGGAAGATGATGTTCCAGGCCTCAATGCTCGTGTCCCATATACAATCTTGTCAGCTCTTTATGAGCATGGACTTGTGGGACTCAGTGCGCAAGTTGTTGGACTTGGTGTACTCTCTATCACTAGAGCAGGCCAAGTCAGTACACCAGTTGGCCAAGCAGCAGAAGGCGTGTTGTAAGTTCTTGGCCAGGGGCACCTACGATACTTCTAATGTGGCATCCAGGATCTCTGCTCAAAGTATAGCAATGTGTAGACTCTCACGGCTGCATATTTTTGACTTGAAACAGTCAGTTCAGCAGAGGTTGGTGGATGCCCCATGCTGGGGGGGAATAACCTTTTTGGAGAAAAGGTTGAGGAGGTCACTGACCAAATCAAAAAACACACTGATACCATCTCTTCTCTCTCCCATCAGGCACCTCCTGCATCAGCCTCCTCATCTGAGAGGTCTTTTGGCAAGTCTAGAAGGGGGGCCTACTACCTGCAGAGACATAGGTATTCCACCTCTTCTCACCATTCAGGCTCAACCTCGGTGCGCTCGTTCTCGTCAACAGGGTGCACCTAAGGCCCCTGTTGCTTCTCTGTTGAAGCAAGGAATGAGCTTTTGACTGGCTCCAGCAGAGCATAGCCACTGTAAAAGTGTCCAGTCCTGATGACTTGCCAGTCGGAGGGGAGGCTGATATTTTTCTATGAAAGGTGGCCCCTTGTAACTCCGACTGGTGGGTTTTTCAAATAGTCTGACACGGATACACCCTCAATTGGCTTCAAAAACCTCCAAATTGCCCACTGAGAGCTCATTACTTTAGCTCTCAGCACGAGCAGGTACTTGCAAAGGAATTCTCTGCCCTTCTGGAGGCCCATGCGGTCAAGTCCATTCCACCAGGGGAGGAAAGGCAGGGATTCTATTCCAGGTACTTCCTCATACAAAAGAAGACAGGGGAATGTGTCCCATCCTAGACCTAAAGGCCATGAACAAATTCCTGGTCAAAGAAAAGTTCAGGATGGTTTCCCTTGTCACCCTTCTAACCATGATTCAGGAAAACGATTTACTATGCTCCCTGGACTTGAAGGGTGCATACACTCACATCCTGATACGTCCAGCCCACTGGAAGTATCTCCGATTTCGGCTGGGAACACATCACTACCAGTACTGCTTGTTGCCCTTTGACCTCGTGTCAGCTCCCAGGGTCTCCACCAAATATCTAGCGGTAGTCGCAGCATTGCTGCGCAGACTGGAAGTCCATGTGCAGGGCTGGTCTTAGCAATTGCGGGGCCCTGTGCAGACCAGTTCGATGGGGCCCCCCTATCTCACCTATCCCCACTCCCACCTAGTCCCGCCCTTTGTTGACAAGATGTGTTTTAAACATTTTTTTATTTCAAATAAATACAAATCAAACAAAACTTGTACAGAAATACTAATTCAAAAATGCACAGTGCTATCATAGGAAACCTTTGGGTTTAAAAAGCAAAACCATGTGCATGTAAGGACTGTATAAATGAATTAAAACAGCAGAAGTCTCGTGAGGCCGCCGCTGGAAGTCTAGGCAGCCATTTTTAAAGAGCGATGCGGCAGCAGGAGGGTCAGTGCTGGCAGCGTGCAGGAAAGATGGAATCTTTCCTGCCCCGAAGACTCCACTATACCACCAGGGTGGGTTCAGGTATGTGCTGGGAGGGCACCCTGTGGCTCATGGGAGGATAGGCAAAGAGTCAGATCACGACAATAGCTGGGAGCGGGAGGGAGCGCCGCAGGGTCCCTGGAAGTGCGAGGCCCTGTGCGACTACCCCTGTCACCCCTGTCTAAGAATGGCCCTGTCCATGTGTTCCCTTACCTCGACAATTGGTTAGTGAAGAGCATGTCAGAGGACTATTCGGGTGCTGGAGCACTATTCGGGTGCTGGAACTACTAGGGTTCTTTATAAACTACCCCAAGTCCCAGCTTCAACCTGCTCAACAATTGGAATTCATTGGAGCCCTGCTCGATACACAACAGGTTCAAGCTTTTTCCCCAGGACTGAGAGCAGACACTCTAGTCACTCTGGCTTCTCAAGTTCGAACCTCACAGCAGATCACAGCTCGGCAGATGTTGAGGTTGTTGGGCCACGGGGCTTCTACAGTTTATGTGACACCCATGACACGCCTTCATGTGAGATCTGCCCAATGGACCTTAGCCTCCCAGTGGTGTCAAGCTATGGGAGATCTAGCAGCTGTTATCCAAGTGTGTCTCCAGAGCTTGTTCACTCTCTGCTCTGGTGGACCATTCGATCCAATTTGACTCTGGGACTACCATTCCAAATTCCTTAGCCTCAAAAGGTAGTAATGACGGATACATCACTCCTCTGTTGGGTGGCTCATGTAGATGGGCTTCATACTCAGGGAGCCTGGTCCCTTCAGGAAGCAGGTCTTCAGATCAATCTTCTGGAGCTCCTGGTGATCTGGAATGCTATAAAGGCTTTCAGAGCTTGGCTGTCCAACCAAATTGTGCTCATTCAAACAGACAACCAGGTTGCAGTGTATTACACTAACAAGCAGGGGGGGTACCATTAAACCATGTTTGCCTGCGTGTTCCGTAATTTTATGCTTTATAATAGTTTCCACCCAAGGAAGCTTTTTTAAAAATTGGCGTCACATTGACCACCCTCCAATCTTCAGGTACTACGGACGATTTTAATAACACTTTACATATTACTAACAGTAGATTAGCAATTTTATGCTTGAGTTCTTTGAGTACCCTTGAATGTATGCCATCCAGTCCAGGTGATTTGCTACTCTTTAATTTGTCAATTTGGCTCAGTACATTTTCCAGGTTCACCAAGATTTCTTTCAGCTCCTCCGCCCTTGAAAACCATTTCCAGTACAGGCAGATCTCTTATATCTTCTTCCGTAAAGAAAGAAGCAAATAATTCATTCAGTTTCTCAACTATGGCCTTGTCCTCCCTCAGTACCCCTTTTGCTCCTTCGTGATCTAATGGTCCCACGGATTCCCTCGCAGGCTTTCTGCTTCTGATGTACCTGAAAAAGTGTTACTGTAAGTTTTAGTCTCTGTGGAAAGTTTCTTTTCATATTCTCTTTTAGTCTTCTTTATTGATGCTTTGCATCTGATTTGCCAGTGCTTATGTTGCTTCTTATTTTCTTCATTTGGATCCTTTTTCTATTCTTTGAAGGACAATCTTTTGGCTGTAATAGCCTCTTTTACTTCACCTTTTAACCATGGCTGTCATTTTCTCTTCTTTCCATCTTTGCAACTACGTGGAATGTATCTAGACTGGGCTTCCAAAATGATATCCTATATAATAAAATGCACCTCCAACATTCTGAAGCTGACTGCATGGCTGAGGCATTCCTGCTCTCTGTATCCATCTCCTGAATTGACATCAGGTACTTCCGGGTTCGTCACAAGCAGAACCAAAGACATGAGCAGCCCATAATTGAAGGGTAGGTTATTGGTAACAGTGAGAGATAGCACATCACAAATTAAATCCGGAAAATCACATTGTGGAAAGTATATGAATTTATTTGCATTCTGCAGAGGGAAATAAGTATTTGATCCCCCACCAACCAGTAAGAGATCTGGCCCCTACAGACCAGGTAGATGCTCCAAATCAACTCGTTACCTGCATGACAGACAGCTGTCGGCAATGGTCACCTGTATGAAAGACACCTGTCCACAGACTCAGTGAATCAGTCAGACTCTAACCTCTACAAAATGGCCAAGAGCAAGGAGCTGTCTAAGGATGTCAGGGACAAGATCATACACCTGCACAAGGCTGGAATGGGCTACAAAACCATCAGTAAGACGCTGGGCGAGAAGGAGACAACTGTTGGTGCCATAGTAAGAAAATGGAAGAAGTACAAAATGACTGTCAATCGACAAAGATCTGGGGCTCCACGCAAAATCTCACCTCGTGGGGTATCCTTGATCATGAGGAAGGTTAGAAATCAGCCTACAACTACAAGGGGGGAACTTGTCAATGATCTCAAGGCAGCTGGGACCACTGTCACCACGAAAACCATTGGTAACACATTACGACATAACGGATTGCAATCCTGCAGTGCCCGCAAGGTCCCCCTGCTCCGGAAGGCACATGTGACGGCCCGTCTGAAGTTTGTCAGTGAACACCTGGATGATGCCGAGAGTGATTGGGAGAAGGTGCTGTGGTCAGATGAGACAAAAATTGAGCTCTTTGGCATGAACTCAACTCGCCGTGTTTGGAGGAAGAGAAATGCTGCCTATGACCCAAAGAACACCGTCCCCACTGTCAAGCATGGAGGCGGAAATGTTATGTTTTGGGGGTGTTTCTCTGCTAAGGGCACAGGACTACTTCACCGCATCAATGGGAGAATGGATGGGGCCATGTACCGTACAATTCTGAGTGACAACCTCCTTCCCTCCGCCAGGGCCTTAAAAATGGGTCGTGGCTGGGTCTTCCAGCACGACAATGACCCAAAACATACAGCCAAGGCAACAAAGGAGTGGCTCAGGAAGAAGCACATTAGGGTCATGGAGTGGCCTAGCCAGTCACCAGACCTTAATCCCATTGAAAACTTATGGAGGGAGCTGAAGCTGCGAGTTGCCAAGCGACAGCCCAGAACTCTTAATGATTTAGAGATGATCTGCAAAGAGGAGTGGACCAAAATTCCTCCTGACATGTGTGCAAACCTCATCATCAACTACAGAAGACGTCTGACCGCTGTGCTTGCCAACAAGGGTTTTGCCACCAAGTATTAGGTCTTGTTTGCCAGAGGGATCAAATACTTATTTCCCTCTGCAGAATGCAAATAAATTCATATACTTTCCACAATGTGATTTTCCGGATTTAATTTGTGATGTGCTATCTCTCACTGTTACCAATAACCTACCCTTCAATTATGGGCTGCTCATGTCTTTGTCAGTGGGCAAACTTACAAAATCAGCAAGGGATCAAATACTTATTTCCCCCACTGTATATATATATATATATATATATATATATATATATATATATATAAAAAGTTATGATTTAAAAAAAAGCTTATACAATTGTATTACCTGCTGGGCTGGCACTGGCAGGAACTCGATTCTCAAATGATCTCACTCGGACTCGAACCTTTCCATTTTCCACAGGGCAGGGCCAGGCTGAGGCTCTAGTTCAATACTCAACCCGGCCTGCGTGCACCTGCAGCTATTTTTTTTTAGCCTGCTCTCAGATGTGAGCGGAGCACACCGCCGCGCACAGCAGCCACGTCATAAAGTACTACCGTGTAGGATCATATGGATGGAGGGAACTATGACGCGCTGGGCGGCCGCGACGGGACCTGCTGCTGCTGCAACGAGTGCATTTTCCTGCATCCTCCCCCCGAGCTGACGGTAGGCGGGATGAGTCTGCTGGAGAGATCAGCTGAGCCGGCCCTGAGCGGATGGCCATGACTGCGCGACGTGGTACATTGCTGCAGTGTGTGTGCTTGCCACGTGGGTGGGTCGGTGGGCGGGCAGGTGGGCCTGAGCCGAAATCGGTCTGGAGCCTGCCCTGGAGAGATCAGCTCAGCTGAGCTAGAGCGAGCGGGTGCCGTTTCTGCCGTGGTCGCTATGCCGCTGCACAGTGTGTGCGCACGCTTCGGTGGGCGGGCCTGAGCTGAAATTGGGTGGGCCTGGGCCCACCCAGGCCCACCCGTAGCTAAGCCCCTGACACACACACACTCGCACATTCTCTCTCTCTCACACACAGTCACTCTCACATACACTCTCTCAAACATACACACTCCGAGGAAAATCTTGCTAGCACCCGTTTCATTTGTGTCAGAAACGGGCCTTTTTTACTAGTTTTTGAATAATATCTACACCTGATTTAGTGTCCTAACCTTAGCAGCCGATCCTTTTAGTTTCTTTTTAACCATTTTCCTCATTTTATTATAGTTGCCCTTTCAAAAATTAAATGCAGCTGCAGTAGATTTCCTTTGTGGGTTTATGATCACTGTTTCCCAGGGGACCCAACACCACCACCTCTCACACTATGCCCTGCACGCCACCAAGGACCAGATCCAAAATGGCACCCCCTATTGTCAGTTCCTGGACCAGTTGCTCCAAGAAGCAGTTGTTTATTACTCCCTGATATAACATTTATCCAGTCAATATTGGGGTAATTGAAATCACCCATTATTATAGCGCTGCCCAATTTGACAGCTTTCCTAATCTCTGTAAATATTTCTTCATCTGATTGTTCATTCTGTCCCGGTGGGCGGTAGTACAGTCCTACGAGAATACTGCTTCCCTTCAAACATGGAATTTCTATCCATAATGATTCCACGCTGCTATCTGTGTCATGTGGAATATTTATTTTATTTGACTCAATTCCTTCTTTAACAAATAGCACAACCCCCCCTCCAATTTGATCCTCTCTATCATTGCGATACAATTTGTACCCTGTTAGCACAGTGTCCCATTGATTGTCCTCTTTCCACCAAATCTCCGAGATGCCTATTATATCTACCTCATCATTTAGTGCTATATACTCATAAGTACATAAGTACATAAGTAGTGCCATACTGGGAAAGACCAAAGGTCCATCTAGCCCAGCATCCTGTCACCGACAGTGGCCAATCCAGGTCAAGGGCACCTGGCACGCTCCCCAAACGTAAAAACATTCCAGACAAGTTATACCTAAAAATGAGGAATTTTTCCAGTCCATTTAATAGCGGTCTATGGACTTGTCCTTTAGGAATCTATCTAACCCCTTTTTAAACTCCGTCAAGCTAACCGCCCGTACCACGTTCTCCGGCAATGAATTCCAGAGTCTAATTACACGTTGGGTGAAGAAAAATTTTCTCCGATTCGTTTTAAATTTACCACACTGTAGCTTCAACTCATGCCCTCTAGTCCTAGTATTTTTGGATAGCGTGAACAGTCGCTTCACATCCACCCGATCCATTCCACTCATTATTTTATACACTTCTATCATATCTCCCCTCAGCCGTCTCTTCTCCAAGCTGAAAAGCCCTAGCCTTCTCAGCCTCTCTTCATAGGAAAGTCGTCCCATCCCCACTATCATTTTCGTCGCCCTTCGCTGTACCTTTTCCAATTCTACTATATCTTTTTTGAGATACGGAGACCAGTACTGAACACAATACTCCAGGTGCGGTCGCACCATGGAGCGATACAACGGCATTATAACATCCGCACACCTGGACTCCATACCCTTCTTAATAACACCCAACATTCTATTCGCTTTCCTAGCCGCAGCAGCACACTGAGCAGAAGGTTTCAGCGAATCATCGACGACGACACCCAGATCCCTTTCTTGATCCGTAACTCCTAACGCGGAACCTTGCAAGACGTAGCTATAATTCGGGTTCCTCTTACCCACATGCATCACTTTGCACTTGTCAACATTGAACTTCATCTGCCACTTGCACGCCCATTCTCCCAGTCTCGCAAGGTCCTCCTGTAATCGTTCACATTCCTCCTGCGACTTGACGACCCTGAATAATTTTGTGTCATCGGCGAATTTAATTACCTCACTAGTTATTCCCATCTCTAGGTCATTTATAAATACATTAAAAAGCAACGGACCCAGCACAGACCCCTGCGGGACCCCACTAACTACCCTCCTCCACTGAGAATACTGGCCACGCAATCCTACTCTCTGCTTCCTATCTTTCAACCAGTTCTTAATCCATAATAATACCCTACCTCCGATTCCATGACTCTGCAATTTCTTCAGGAGTCTTTCGTGCGGCACTTTGTCAAACGCCTTCTGAAAATCCAGATATACAATATCAACCGGCTCCCCATTGTCCACATGTTTGCTTACCCCCTCAAAAAAATGCATTAGATTGGTGAGGCAAGACTTCCCTTCACTAAATCCGTGCTGACTTTGTCTCATCAGTCCATGTTTTTGTATATGCTCTGCAATTTTATTCTTAATAATAGCCTCCACCATCTTGCCCGGCACCGACGTCAGACTCACCGGTCTATAATTTCCCGGATCTCCTCTGGAACCTTTCTTAAAAATCGGAGTAACATTGGCTACCCTCCAGTCTTCCGGTATTACACTCGATTTTAGGGACAGATTGCATATTTCTAACAGTAGCTCCGCAAGTTCATTTTTAGTTCTATTAATACTCTGGGATGAATACCATCAGGTCCCGGTGATTTACTACTCTTCAGCTTGCTGAACTGACCCATTACATCCTCCAAGGTTACAGAGAATTTGTTTAGTTTCTCCGACTCCCCCGCTTCAAATATTCTTTCCGGCACCGGTGTCCCCCCCAAATCCTCCTCGGTGAAGACCGAAGCAAAGAATTCATTTAATTTCTCCGCTACGGCTTTGTCCTCCTTGATCGCCCCTTTAACACCATTTTCGTCCAGCGGCCCAACCGACTCTTTGGCCGGTTTCCTGCTTTTAATGTATCTAAAAAAGTTTTTACTATGTATTTTTGCTTCCAACGCTAATTTCTTCTCAAAGTCCTTTTTTGCCCTCCTTATCTCCGCTTTGCATTTGGCTTGGCATTCCTTATGATCTATCCTGTTACTTTCAGTTGGTTCTCTTCTCCACTTTCTGAAGGATTGTTTTTGGCTCTAATGATTTCCTTTATCTTACTGTTTAGCCACGCCGGCTGACGTTTAGTCTTTTTTCCCTTTTTTCTAATACGTGGAATATATTTGTCCTGAACCTCCAGGATGGTGTTTTTAAACAGCATCCACGCCTGATGCAAGTTTTTTACTCTGCGAGCTGCTCCTTTCAGTCTTTTTTTCACCATTTTTCTCATTTTGTCGTAATCACCTTTTCTATAGTTAAACGCTAGCGTACTTGATTTCCTAGTTTCACTTCCTTCAATGCCAATATCAAAACCGATCATATTATGATCACTGTTATCAAGCGGCCCTCGTATCGTTACCTCCTGCACTAGATCATGAGCACCACTAAGGACTAATCTCCCATCTTATTTTTTAGGCTTCTAGCATTTGTACACAGGCACTTCAAATTGTGTTTTTTCCTTTGATCTACAAGCTGCTTAGAAGTTGAAGGGGATAATGTGCATCCTTTATCCTGCTCTCTCATTAAGCACACCTGGCTTACTTTCAGCATTGTTGAAACCTCTGTACTGGAATTCCCTAAATAACCTGCTTCAATAGTATCCTTCATGGATACTCCACATTGAGCCATGCACTCCTGGGCGACTGTCGGCTCTCCCCCACCCCATTCTAGTTTAAAAGCTGTTCTATCTCCTTTTTAAAAGTTAGCACCAACAACCTGGTTCCATCCCAACTTTCATGGACAAAACTCAAATCCAAGCCATTATCTTCTGAATGTGTTGAACCCTGGACTACCTATTTAAAATCCAAAGAATCCAATGCATCAAGCACATGATCCCATTCCAAAAAGGAATACAAAAGAGAGTCAAATGGAATATTAAAATTATTTAAAATATATAGAGGGGCATTTTCGATATGACATCTAAGTCTGACTTTGGACGTTTTGCTCAAAAAATCCAGAATCTAAGTGGCGAATATAGCCATTTTCGAAACAGCAAAATGGCCACTTGCTAGATGATTTTGTGCTCTGAATGTTTATAGTTTTGGTCCATTTCAACAACAACAACAACAACAACAACAAAACATCGAAGTGAAAAACGCACAAAAGCAAGCCATTGGGATGTAGGAGAAGCCAGCATTCCTACCGTGTTTCCCCAAATATAAGACACTGCCTTATATTAATTTTTGCGCCCAAAAAGGCGCTAGGTCTTATTTTCAGGGGATGTCTTAATATTTCGGGGAAACACGGTTGGTCCGCCCACCTTCCCTCCGTCGCTCCTGCAACTACCGGTAACCCCCCACCTGAGGTCGCCCCCCCACCCGAGATGGCGCTCCCACCCGAAGTCGCCGGACCCCACCCCCCTCCGTCGCTCAGAAACTAACCTGAACTTAAGCCTCCTTTCACTTTCCTTCCAGTTTGCAGGAGCAGCAGGGCAGGGCTCTCCTTCCTTCCGAGCCCCACCCTCGCCTGACGTTACGTTACGTCAGGCGAGGGCGGGACACGGAAGGAAGGAGTGGCCTGCCCTCCTACTGCTGCTGCTTGCTGCGAACTGGAAGGAAAGTGAAAGGAGGCTTAAGTTCAGGTTAGTTTCAGAGCGACAGAGGGGGTTGGGGTCCGGCGACTTCGGGTGGGGGCGCCATCTCGGGTGGGGGGAGCGACCTCGGGTGGGGGGTTAGTTTCAGAGCGACGGAGGGGGCCCGGCGATCTCGGGGGGGGGGGGGGGCGACCCTACTTACCAGGAAAAGAAAAACTTTGCTAGGCCTTACTTTCGGGGGAGGCCTTATATTTTCCAAGGGCACCAAAAACCTCGGTAGGTCTTATTTTATGGGGATGCCCTATTTTTGGGGAAACACGGTAGTAGACTGGCCACACAGACATCCCAGCAGAGTAGAGTGGCACCCTAGGGTGCTCTGCACTGGACTTCACATAAAAGCTCCCAGAAACACATTTCACTGTTACCCCCCTTATAATGTATGGTGAGCCCTCCAAAACCCACCAAAAACCTATTGTACCCAACTATACACCACTACAATAGCCCTTATGCCTGTAGAGATCACCTATATGTGGTTACAGTAGGTTTTGATAGGTTTTGGGGGAGGCTGACACTTTCCACTACAAGTGTAACAGTTAGAGTGGATTCTGGCCTGGGTCCTCTTCTCCACAGTGTACTGCACTAACCACTGACCATCTGAAGCTGTCATAGTGGCTGGTATGTACTGTTTCTTTCACATCTTTGGGAGGAGGGAGGGGGGAGTTAGGAGGGTCATTCCTTTATTCCTCCAGTGGTCATCTGGCCATTTAGGGAACTTTTTGTGGCTTAGTAGTTATTAAAACAGGTCTAACTCAAAATATCTTAGTTTTACTCCTGGATGTTTTGGCTTTCTTCCATTATGGCAGAAAAACTTCCAAATATTAGAAATGCCCTAATCCTGTTCTCTTGTGATTTGGAAGCACTGCAGATGAACTGCATAGATAAACGTCTGCAAAATAGGTTTTGAAAATTGTGATTTGAACATTTTGGCAAGCAAAACGTCCAAATGCTGCTTTATGCCACTTTTAAAATATTTTTCTCTTTCAAACATGAGCCCCATAATCTATTAAAATCAGCTGACAAAGATGTCACCACATAAACAAACAGAAGACTATTTTCAAGCATTCAGGTTGTCAGTAAACCACATGGAATGCTAATTTAGATTTTTCAACCCCAATTATATCCATCATACCAACATTAGACGCATTCAAGCTTTTAAACACTAATTCCTCTCAACAGATTACTAAAACTCCCTCATCTCACCTATGCTTCCTGCAAGTCATACTCGTGTATCATGCAAGACAACATTGCTTACCCAAAACTGAATCTGATTCCTACAACCAAAATTCAGTCACACACAACACATCTGATAACAATGTGATCATACTGTAAATACACTTTTGTTCCTAACAAATATCATATTAACTAATGCAATCTGCATATTCCCTTGCCCTTTTCTGGTTTAGAATGACTAACTCATTTTTTTTATCTTCACAGATAAATCACCATAATGATCTTGACCCATAATAACAGGAATTATTGCCATTTTGTAATTAATAACTCCAAAGTATCACCCCCCCTAAACAAAATACCCAACAAAAAATACAAAACCTCTCAGAAAAAATTCTCACCATATCCAGTCGCCACTAAGAGCTCCTTAGCCACATTCTTCTGTTGGTGTGGCTAAGTCGACACCCCCCTCCCCCCTCCCATGTGTGGTGCCTCCAGTGTGAGATCCCATCTTTTCTGCTTACGCATCCAATGACATCACTGTGGGTAGGGCAAGTTATTGTCTGGGTCTATATAATATATAGTATTATATTATATATTATATTATATATTATTATTTTATCTTATTATTATATCATTTTATATATTATTATTTTATATTATTATTATTATTGTATAATCTATAATATATAATCTCCACAATGGAAACTGGCTACCCAAGTTTAAATCTATTTATTGATACCTATCACTAGTATCTCCTCCTTTTCTCTAGTTCTTAGTCCTGGATGGACAAAGATACATGCAGAGCGTTCCCCTCCCTTTTGTTCTATCCCACCCACTATCCTATTGAAATTGAAGTTCTTCCCCCTTTACTTCTGTTCCTTGTCTTGTCATTTTAACTTTTTTTTTAAGTAGAGAGATGTGCTAGCCGTGTTAGCCCACTTTTAAAGGTAATCAATAGAAATAGAATAAAATAAAACATAGAAAAGAAAATAAGATGATACCTTTTTATTGGACTAACAATACATTTTTTTATTAGCTTTCGAAGGTAGCCCTTCTTCGTCAGATCAGAAATAAGCAAATTTTGATAAGTAACAGCATATATAAGTGAAACATAAAGTATTTCAGTGACAGTCTGAAAGGATGAGGGAGGGGTGGGGTAGGTGAGAAGCAGGGAGGGCTGAGAGGATGAGGGACAGGGAGATATGCATGGTGATCAGAGGGTGACAAAGCAGCACAATTTTATGGTTTATAATGGGCTAGAAACCCCAGATCTTTGTTAAGTCCTGTCTGGTGGGTGTCAAAATATTTAATCATTCTGACTTCAAAGGTCTTGCATTCCTGTATTGTTTTAAAGTTTCCTTTCCGTATTCTGATCATAAAATCATTGGTACAGTGTTCTTGTTTAGTAAAGTGCTGTCCCACAGAGGTAACATTCTGTTTGGCACTGGCATTTTTCATATGATGTCTATGTAAATTAAATTTCTTCTTTAGCATCTGTCTTGTTTCTCCAATATAGCACCCTTCATCACATTTTTTACACTGGATGACATATACTGCAATGGAAGATGAGCATGTGAAGGATTCCTTTATGTTGAATATTTTTCCCTTGTGAATGACTGTGGGGTCTTATGAAACGCTTTGGCATAGTTTGCAGCTGGATATATTGCAAGGATGTGTGCCGTTCTCTTCTGACCAGAGCATTGTAAAAGGGCCGCTAAATAAACTTGAAAACTATGTAAGAAGCTCTAGGCACCTCTGGCAACTGGGAACAGGACAGGTCAGTACAGCATATGTATTTGTAAATTGTATAAAATTTGATTATTCAAAGATGTCTTTTCTAGAAGATAACTGCTAGGGTTTTTGATTTGTATTTTTATAATATGTATTTTTTTTAAGGCAGGGGTGGGCAACCTCAGTCCTCGAGGGCCACAATCCAGTCAGCTTATCAGAATTTCCCCAATGAATATGCATGAGGTCTATTTGCATACGATGGAGGCAATGCATGCAAATAGATCTCATGCGTATTCATTGGGGAAATCCTGAAAACCTAACTGGGTTGCATCCCTGAGAGCTGAAAATTATTTGGTTTAATAATTTTGTTTTAAATACAGTAGAGAGGTGTGGTAGCTGTGTTAGTCCACTCTTAAAGGTTATCAATAGAAATCAAACAAAATACAGTGAAACCTCGGTTTTCGTTGATAATTCGTCCGAAAATTATCGACGAAAACCGAAACCGACAAAAACCGAGGCAACAAGCAATTTTTCTTTTAAAAGACCTTTTGCTACTTTTGCCTCCTTTATTGCTTCCTTTTTCGCCACGATTGAACTTATCATGGATGGTGGCTTCCCGTACATGCGGGTGATTTCGGCAATCTTAATGCCACTCTCGTATTTTTCAATGATTTCCTTCTTCAACTCAATCGTGTTCCTGTCCTTCTTCTTTGAAGGACTGCTGCCTATAGAAACTTTTTTGGGTCCCATGATGAGAGCAGGGACTTTGATACAGGCACTCAACCAGCAGCAGCAGTAGTGTGGCAAAACGACAAACATTTGGTCATAAAACAGCAGCAGTGTGATCCCACAACCAGAAACAATGTCCCAGAAGAATGACACGTGAGAACGCAAGATTAGCTGCGTGGGCACGCCGGCGAAATCCGAGGTGATCGACGAAAACCAAGACGAAAATTTCACGAAAGAAATTGACGATAACCGAAACTGACGAAATCCAAAGTCAACGAAAACCCGAGATTTCACTGTATTGTTGTCTTTTATTCTTTCGTTTCATTCTTACTTGCATTTTCTGAACTGCTTCAGTTTCAAACCTGCTTTTGCAGGATAGGTGGTATAACTACTACTACTTATCATTTCTAAAGCGCTACAAACACTGTAAATAAATAAATATGCCCTGAACCATGAAGAGGAAAGAACCTTCCATCCATCAAAAAATCAATGTCAGGGTTTGTAGGAGTTTCATGGGATTTCGGGTATAAAATTTGTTAGATATTTGATATACCATGCATTAGGAGGCTTCCTTAGCAGTTTTGCAAGCAGTAAAGTAAAATTAGATAAGAACAAAGGAAAAGAAAAAGAAATAAATACTTTTTATAGGAAAAGAAGAAAAGAATTTAAGAGCAATCATATGGAACCAGCTTCTTCTCTGTTTATCCCAAGATGTCCTCCTTTAAGCAGCTGGGCAGCAAATTAACAGGGAGGAAGGATTAATGACCAAAAGTATTCTGAAACAGGAAAGTGTTTAATCCAGTCTTGAATTTCTCAAAGGAATTTTCCAAGTGTAGGTGGGGTGGAAGATTGTTCCATAAGGAAGGCCCATTACACTGGGACTGGGGGGGGGGGGGGGGTGTCTACACTAGATTTTATCATGTTGCAAAAATCACTGAGCAGAACTCCTATCTTTTTCTAAATCAGAGTTTAATCGGAAAACAAATTCAAACGTTAATATTAATGTTATCCTGTCATTAGTCTGCATTTCCCATTTCTTTCATGTGTGTACTTAAAGAGCTATATTAAGAAAAATATCTTCTTTATGACTAGATCCTGAAGTCAGAGGAAATAGAAGTGACTTGCTCAAGGTGTCACAGAAAGAGGTCTCACATGAATTCCTGCTGCAGAGTACTCCATTATCCAGACTTGACTTGCTGCTGCTGTGTAGAAAATAAGTACTAGAAGTTGAATATAGGTTAAAAAGGGGTGAGACTCTTGTTCTGTAGTATCTCTTGATTCCTCCTCACTGAACTTTCCAGATACGCTAAGTTGGCTAGAGCACACGGAGTCCTTTAGAATGTAGTTCTAGCAAAGATGCATTCTCACAATAAAGCCTGACTCAGCCTGACTCAGCTATTCTGTATAGTGGAGTTGAAATATAGAACATCAGCTTACCATGGCAATATAAACATTACAAAAATAAAGAAAAACAACATTTTACTTCTTTGGATGAAATACTGTCAAGAGTAATACTGTGGGGGTCTTTTACTAAAGATTAGCTCGAGTTATCTGCAGCAGGGCCTATTGGAATAAAATGGGACCTGCTGCAGATAACTCGAGCTAACTTTTAGTAAAAGCCCACCGCCCCCCCCCCCCCCTGTGTTTTTAAAAGCCACGTTTTCCCTCAGGCATGGATAATACTTCTTTTCTACCCCTGCACAGGATTTGAGCATTCTGCATTTATTGCTTCCTGTTTTTAAGAAGCCTGTGTGCCCCCAACAACAGGGACCTATACCAAAGAACTTACCTCAATTTTGCTGCACTTCACTCGGACAAATTTTGAGCTACAGGCTCCCGCCATCCTCTGCTCCTGTGCCCCGCCCCCCTGAGGTCATCGCTGCCGCTCCCCCCCCCTCCACCGGGCCCCCCCCCCTCCGCCTTACTGGGATTTGAAAATAAAAATAAACATAAGGGTAGAAATAAAAACTGTGGTTTGTGTGCTTTTGATTTTATTGCTGTAATATACTACTATGAACAAGGCAATGCAAACTTTACTAAATTGGTGTAAAGCAGAGAGAATTGATTAAGGGCCTTTCTGCTGCAAGAGGTTCCTTTAGCAATTAGTTCCCAAGAAATAAAGACTCTACTAGACAGAAACATAAACCCTCCTGTTTACTAAGCCGTGCTAATGCCAACACAGCCCATCCACTTTGAATGGGCTGTGTCGGTATTGCCGTGCGGCTTAGTAAACAGGGGAGAAAAGTAGAAGGTATAAAAAAATCCTAGGTAGGATGAGTGACTCCACAAAACAAATTACTAGTCCTGTGTGTATGCCCTCACAGCACAGACCCTAAGACACTTCCAGAGGAGATTGTGTCAGACACTGAGGCTATACCCTGGATAATTCTAGTAGTGAGAGATGCTGGTGGCTTCTCAGAACAGACAACAGCACTGTAGAGAAGGAACTCACTGAATTCTTAAATCAGTGAGCAGTGCCGTAGCGAGGGCTAATGACACCCAGGGCGGGTCGCCGCTGCGCACCGTCCCCTGGGGTGCAGCACGGCGCGACCCCCCCCCCCCCCCCCCCCCGCTCTGCGGCGCACCCCCCTCCGGAGCGACCCCCCCCCCCCGGACCGTATTCTTACCTGCGGGAGGACCGATCCGCCCTGAGTGCACGTCACTCGGAGCTGCGTCGGCCCCGCTGGTTCCCTGCTCTCTCTGCCCCGGAACAGGTCTGTTCCGGGGCAGAGGGAGCAGGGAACCAGCGGGGCCGGCACCCCCTGAGCGCATGTACCCGGGGCAGACTGCCCCTCCCGCCCCCCCTTCCTACGTGCCAGTGAGGCAGAACATTAGCTGACATTAAACCAATGCTCAGTCACACAGAAACTGTTATCTACAGACACTTTCTCTATTAAATTAAGTAGAGAGGTGTGGTAGCCGTGTTAGTCCACTTTTAAAGGTAATCAATAGAAATAAAACAAAATAAAACATGGAAAAGAAAATAAGATTATATCTTTTTTATTGGACATAACTTAATACATTTCTTGATTAGCTTTCAAAGGTTGCCCTTCTTCGTCAGATCGGAAATAAGCAAATGTTGGTAGATGACAGCATATATAAGTAAAACATCAAAGCATTTCAGTGACAGTCTAACAGGATGGGGGTGGATAAGTGAGATATGCATGGAGACAGGAGGGTGACAAACAGAGCAATGCAACTGTATGGTTTATAATGGGCTAGAAAACCCAGATCTTTGTTAAGTCCTGTCTAGTAGTAGTGGGTGTCAAAATATTTAATCATTTTGACTTCAAAGGTTTTACGTTCCTGTATTGTTTTAAAGTTACCTTTCAGGATTCTTACTATGAAAGCACTGGTACAGTGTTCTGGTTTTGTAAAGTGCTGCCCCACGGGCGTGGCATCCTGGCTGGCATTGGCATTTTTCATGTGATGTCTATGTAAATTAAATCTTGTCTTTAGCATCTGGCTTGTTTCTCCAATATAGCATCCTTCGTCACATTTTTTACACTGAATGATGTATATACCACATTGGAAGATGAGCATGTAACGGATTCCTTTATGTTGAATATTTTTCCTTTGTGAATGACTGTGGGGTCCTGTGAAATGTTTTGGCATAGCTTGCAGCTGGATATATTGCAAGGGTGTGTGCCATTCTCTTCTTTTTGAGTCTGTGTTGGGAGCTTACTTCTGATTAGCTTGTGTTTTAAGTTGGGTGGCTGTCGGAAAGCCAGCACTGCTGGGGATGGGAATATCTCTTTCAGTAATTCATCCTCCTGGAGTAGAGGCTGAAGATCTTTTATGATTTTTCTTAATTTTTCCAGCTCTGGGTTGTATGTCACTATAAGGGGGATTCTGTCTGTGGCTTTTTTTTCTTTGTACTGTAGCAGATTTTCCCTGGGTATTTTGAGGGAGGAGGCAATATTCTTGGAGATTATTTTGGGGTTGTAGCCTTTCTGTTCGAAGGATGCAGTCAGGATTTCAAGGTGTCTGTCTCTGTCCCTTGGGTCGGAGCAGATATGGTGGTATCTTGTGGCTTGGCTGTAAATAATGGATCTTTTTGTATGTGAAGGGTGGAAGCTGGAGTTGTGGAGGTAGCTGCATCTGTCTGTGGGTTTCTTGTATATAGATGTTTGTATATAGCCATCGCTGATTGAGACCGTTGTGTCCAAAAAATTGACTTTTTCTGGGGAGTAGTCAATTTTGAATCTCATTGTAGGATGGTATGTATTGAAGGAATAGTAAAATTGTTTCAGAGTTTCTTCCCCCTCAGTCCAAATCATAAAAATGTCATCGATGTACTGGTAGTATTTTAGGGGAATGGGGAATGTTGCTGTGTAGTGATTCTACATCCATCGTGACCAGAAGGGTGCTTGGTGGTAATTGCTTGATATTTTTCAATTTATTCAGAAAGTCTGTGGTGTCTTATATGAAGCTGTTTGTTTTGTGCACGAGAGGTATCAGAATTCCCTCTATGAGCCCGGATATTTCCTCCGTGAGTGTGCCAATACCCGATATGATTGGTCTGCCAGGGTTTCCAGGTTTGTGGATTTTGGGTAGCATGTACAATGTGCCCACAGAAGGCTTTGACCTTTGAAGTCAAAATGATTAAATATTTTGACACCCACCAGACAGGACTTAACAAAGATCTGGGTTTTCTAGCCCATTATAAACCATAAAGTTGTATTGCTCTGTTTGTCACCCTCCTGTCTCCATGCATATCTCACCTATCCACCCCCATCCTGTTAGACTGTCACTGAAATGCTTTGATGTTCCTATCCACCCCCATCCTGTTAGACTGTCATGAAATGCTTTGATGTTTCACTTATATATACTGTCATCTACCAACATTTGCTTATTTCCGATCTGACAAAGAAGGGCAACCTTTGAAAGCTAATCAAGAAATGTATTAAGTTATGTCCAATAAAAAAGGTATAATCTTATTTTCTTTTCCATGTTTTATTTTGTTTTATTTCTATTGATTACCTTTAAAAGTGGACTAACACGGCTACCACACCTCTCTACTTAATTTAATAGAGAAAGTGTCTGTAGATAACAGTTTCTGTGTGACTGAGCATTGGTTTAATGTCAGCTAATGTTCTGCCTCACTGATTTAAGATTTCAGTGAGTTCCTTCTCTACAGTGCTGTTGTCTGTTCTAATCAAGAAATGTATTGTTATGTCCAATAAAAAAGGCATCATCTTATTTTATTTTCCATGCTTTATTTTGTTTTATTTCTATTATATTAGCAATAGGAAAGGTGCTAGAAATTAATCAGAAGAGAAAAGCGTAGAGGAGAATATGATTATGAGAATTGGATGGAGCAAGCTACCCAAATGGTACAGGAGTGGGATTGCCCTGCCATGGATGAAAGAAAGCAAATAGGCAAAAGCCTAAGAGGTCCAGATGTAGAGACCTTTGGGGCTGTGAAAGCTGAAAGCCTTCAAGCCTCAGCTGAGGAGTGCTTAGAAGCATAGAAAGTACATTTGGCACAGCAGAAAATGGGCCTGACCTGTATTTTTGCTTTAGAAACACGTCAAAAAGAGGGAGATAAACTTTCAGATTATCTCTGGAGGCTAGAAGCTCTGTTTAGGAGAGTAGTCAGGAAGCAGGGCCGGTCCTAGGGTCTCTGGCGCCCCCCTGCAGACTATGAGTTGGTGCGCCCCCCCCCCCCCCCCGCATCTCCTTTCTCTCTTCACCCACCCTGCCCCTGTCCAGCGATTCTCCACCCCATCCCCCTCCAATTTATGGCCACCTGCCCGCCCTCTTCTCCCCACCCTGCGTGGTTTAAGTCTTTTTTAAATTTACCTCCGTCCCAGCGGCCGCGTCATTTCAAAGCCCTGCCCCTCTCTAGCCTTCCCTCCCTTCATGAGTTCGTCCCGCCCTTGAGGAAATGATGTCAGAAGGCGGGACTCTGTGGAACAACCTCACGAAGGGAGGGAAGGCTAGAGAGGGGCAGGGCTTTCAAATGACGCGGCTGCTGGGACAGAGGTAAATTAAAGATTTAAAGCCCCAAGGGCTGTGCGGTATGGTGGCGCAGCGGCACCCTTGAAGGCAGGCGCCCCCTGCGGTGTTTACCTCGCTTATCGGGTTTGACCGGCCCTGTCAGGAAGGATGGCCTAGCACCCTCAAGGAAAGATTCTGCCAAGGTAGAACAACTAGTAAGAGGTACTCCCCATGCAGACAGAATGATCATGCACCTGAGATTCTGAGAGAGGAAAACAAACCCTGAACATGTATACTCTGGAGGAAAGGAGGAACAGGGGTGATATGATACAGACGTTCAAATATTTGAAAGGTATTAATCCGCAAACGAATCTTTTCCGGAGAGGGGAAGGCGGTAGAACGAGAGGACATCCAGGACTGTCCCAAGATGTGCAGGTTAGAACTGGTTGACTTGGCATCTCTGCATTGGTGGGGGAGTGTCAGAGATTTGCAGGACTTATTGCAGACTTGGATGGTAGGGGGGGGGGGGGAGGGGGGCTCTGGGCATGGTGGGCATTTTCAGCAGGGAAAGGGGCCTGATGTCCTTCCCACTAACTCAGTGCATGTGATCCTAGCAAGGTGTGGTGCTTGCACATGGCTGATACTGGAATCCTAGCAACACTGAAAAAAATCACCATGCCAGGGTCCTGCGAATGAGCCTTCAGGCCCTCATGGCAACTTTGTATGGTGTTAGGTGGTGATATGTACATTTATTATTATTTTTTTTTTTTAGTTTTCTATTTTGCACAGGAGAAAAAAACATTTCAGTTTCTTACCAGTATTGCCCTGCTTATAGCGTCTGGCTTTCTTGAGTGGAGGGGAGGGGGGGGGGGGGGGGTTCTCCATTTCAGTTTTTGTCTGAATGGTGGCCCCCTATAGATAGATAGATAGATAGATAGATAGATAGATAGATAGATAGATAGATAGATAGATATGCTGGCTTCATATTCAGTGTTTTAGGCATGTTTGTGTGTGTTTTGAATAACTATAATGAATATGTATAAGATGTATGTATGCAATGAATATGCTAATGTGCCATGCCCCCTTTGCCCCCCAAATGAAACTGTCAAACTACACCCATGATACCTCTTCATTATTTCCCTCCTGTGTTTGAGACACAGGAGGACAAGGTGCTGCGACTCCTCGGGTGAGAACTTGGGCTTTCTTCTCAGGGACATGGCTGAAGCAGTATGGAAAATACCCTTCCGTGTGCAGCCCTATATATAGATGTGGTACATGTGGAGGGGACATTCTGATGTTGGCAATGTTTTTTCAGCACAGGACCACTTCTGCAAGTGGGTGTTTCCTGAGGGTTATTTTCCATTGGCAGACACGACTCTCTGATGACGTCTATGTCAGTCTGCAGTGTGTCTTTATTTTGGATGGTTCTCAAGGGTATTTTTGAACATTCATAAACCTCTTTCTTGATATTCCGTTATGCCAGTGCTTTTATGGTCATTTTTGGATAGGTGTTTACTTTTGGATTTGGGCGTCATATCATGCCCTTCCATGTGTCCATACAGAATAATAGAGTACATTTGGAGGTGTATTTTCAAAGCACTTAGACTTACAAAGTTCCATAGGTTACTATCAGCCTTATTTTTGAAAGTGATGGGCGCCCATATTTCGACCCAAATCGGGAGATGGGCGCCCATTTCGCAAAGGCGTCCAAATCGATATAATTGAAAGCCGATTTTAGGTGCCTGCAACTGCACTCCGTCGCGGGAAAGAACAAAGTTGACGGGGCATGTCGGAGGCGTGGTGAAGGTGGGACTGGGGCGTGTATATCGGCCGAAAAGAGATGGGCGCCTTCGGCCGATAATCGAAAAAAATGGCTACTTTTAGAGCGAATTTAGGTCACTTTTTTGGACCCTTTTTTATCACGAACAAGTCCCAAAAAAGTGCCCTAAATGACCAGATGACCACCAGAGGGAATCGGGGATGACCACCCCTGACTCCCCCAGTGGTCACTAACCCCCTCCCACCAAAAAAAAACAACGTTAACAACGTTTTTTTTCCAGCCTGTTTGCCAGCCGCAAATGCCATACCCAGCTCCATCAAGCAGTATGCAGGTCCCTGGAGCAGTTGTTAGTGGGTGCAGTGGACGTCAGGCAGGTGGACCCAGGCCCATCCCCCCCCCCCCCACCTGTTACACTTGTGGTGGTTAATGTTGAGCCCTCCAAAACCCTGCAAACCCCACTGTACCCACATGTACGTGCCCCCCTTCAGCCATAAGTGCTATGGTAATGGTGTAGAGTTGTGGGCAGTGGGTGTTGGGGGGATTTGGGGGGCTCAGCACCCAAGGGAAGGGAGCTATGGACTTGGGAGGTATTCAACTTTTTTTTTTACTTTTTACAAGTGCCCCCTAGGGTGCCCGGTTGGTGTCCTGGCATGTGAGGGCAACCAGTGCACTACGAATCCTGGCCCCTCCCATGACCCAATGCCTTGGATTTGTTCATTTTTGAGCTGGGCGCCTTCGGTTTCCATTATCGCTGAAAAACAAAACCGCCCAGCTCAAATCCGCATATATCCGATGCATTTGCTGGGCACAAACCGTATTATCGAAAAAAAAGATGGCTGGCCATTTTTTTGAAAATACGGTCTGTCCTGCCTCTTCATGTACCCGTTCTCGGACATAGGCGCCCATGGAGATGGGCGTTCGTGTTCGGTTATGCCCCTCTATGGAGCTCATTTTCAAAAGAGAAAAATGACCAAAAAGTGGCATAAAGCTGCATTTGGGCTTTTTTTCTTATAAAAACATCCAAATTGGTATTTTCAAAACCAATTTGTAGACTTTTTTCTATGAAGTCCATCAGAAGTGCATTCAAATCACAAGAGAGTGTGTCAGGGGTGTGTTAAGGCTGGGATCTGGGCATTCCTAACACTTGGATGTTTTTCAGTCATAATGGAACAAAACAAAACCGTCAAGGACTAAAACTAAGATGTTTTGAGCTAGACCTGTTTTTATAACGAATAAGGCACAAAAAGGTGCCCTGAATGACTAGATAACCACTGGAGGGAATCAGAGATGACCTCCCCTTACTCCCCCAGTGGTCACTAACGCCCTCCCACCCCCCAAAAGTGATTAAAAATATTACTTCGTTCTCAAATTTATACCAGTCTATCACTCTCAAGATTTCTTATATGAGTATATTAAATACTGCAGTGCTCGGTGTATATTTATTTATTTATTTGCATTTGTATCCCACATTTTCCCACCTATTTGCGGGCTCAGTGTGGCTTACAATACATTGTAAATGATGGAAGTACAATTGGTTGCAGTACAATTATGGGTTACATTGTGAAGAGTTATATAAGACAGAGTAAATTCAGGATATTATTAGGGAATAGAACAGTGGAATCTCTATATATATTTATATATTGAAGTGCCAAACCTCCATTAACCACAGAACCAGCTTATAGCACAACAGACCTGTTACCATCATGGCACTGGACCCTACCTATCCCTCCTGTCAAATGCTAGGTATATTATATATGCATTTACCAGTCGCTATTCATTGTATGTCATAGTAACAAGACGTGATTGTATTTATCTTGTAGTAGGCCCTTATATCATATGTTCATTCTGTCATGATGTGCTGCTGGTATATACATGTTCGTGAAATTAGTGTTCAAAACGTCTTATCAATCATACTTCCAATGTTCAATTTTCCATAATCTTCTCTATCAAACCTCTTAGTTCTCTACGTTGAACAATGTTTCGCCATACAGGCGTCTTCAGGAGAACTTATTCTGAGATTAATAATATAATTATTATAGTTTGTTCCTCAATTCCACTTTTCAAAACAATCCATTTTTATATAATAATATTCACCTACAGGTCTGTTGTGCTATAAGCTGGTTTCGTGGTTAACGAAGGTTTGACACTTCAATATACACTGAGCACTGCAATATTTAATATACTCATATAAGAAATATTGAGAGTGATAGACTGGCATAAATATGAGAATGATTCCTTATAAATATATACCAGATGTATGATTAAAACCCTAATAAATTAATATTGAATAAAAATATTACTTGCCAGCCTCAGATGTTATAGTCAGGTCCATTAGAACAGTATGCATGTCCCAAAATAGTCTAGTAGTGGATGCAGTACACTGCAGACAGATGGACCCAGGCCCATACTTCCCCCTACCTGTTACACTTGTGGAGGAAATTGTGAGCCCTCCAAAACTTACCAGAAACTCACTGTACCCACATATAGATGCCCCCTTCCTGGCCGGTTAAATGGCATTTAACTGGATATCCAGCAATATTTAGCAGGAGATCACCAATTATCTCCTGCTGAATATTGCCGGGTAGTGCTTAGCGGATAACCGGCTATATTTTGTGATATAATCAGCTATCCGCTAATATTCAGCGCATCACCAGCTAAGTTTGGCAGCCATATTAGGCCACCAAAATAGCAGATACATCTTTGGCCAGTACAAACCTAACCAGCCAACACTGAATATCAGCTTGGCTGGTTATATTTAAACCGGCCAAAAATCAACCGGATATTCAATGCCAGTCACTGGAAACAGTCCAGCATTTAATATCCAGGCTCAGCGTCAATTGTGAAAGCCCCACAGTCTGAATATCGGGCCCAGAATGTTTAATGTAGTAGGTAATCCTGTCATTTTAGCATGAAATTTGCATGAAAATACACTCACCTTAATCCAAATTATTACTCATGTTAAAACATGCATTTGTTTTTCAGCACTAAGGGGTTCTTTTACTAAGGAGCACTGAAAAATAGCCTGTGCTAGTGTAGCTGCGTGTATTGGATGCGCACAGATCCATTTTTCAGTATACCTGTCAAAAGGCCTTTTTTGGATGAAAATGGTTGTGCGGCAAAATAAAAATTGGCGCACGTCCACTTTGGGTCTGAGACCTTACCGCCTCCCATTGACTTAGCGGTAAGGTCTCGAGCATTAACCGGGCGATAATTGTCAGCGCGCGTACATGGCTGATTACCGCCCAGTTAGTGCCGCGCATTAGAAAATAAATAATATTTTCCGGCGCACATATCAGACACACTTAAAAACTGAAATGACTACCCAGGCCATTTTTGGCGCACCTTAGTAAAAGGACCCCTTAGTGGCACACCACCCAGCTCTTGAAGAACCACTGCATTATGGGATTCTAGCGCAACGCTTTGTAGCGCTATACAAATGCTAAATAGTAATAGTAGTAGTAGTAACTTGGCATCAGCAAATGTAACATTTACACCCCCGCAGACCAGGCTTAACTGCAGGCATATAAATGTGACAAGGGTGCATTTAACTTACAGTATTCTGACAGTGGCATGCATAAGTGGCAGCTCCGCCCATGCCTCGCCCATGCTCCACCCTATTGCATTTATGGGCTGTGCAACTTACACAGATGCTTACAGAATAGCACTTAGTCCAAATATTTATTTATTGGGCAACAAGTTATAGGACTGACCTTTACAGGAATAGAACTGTGTGTATAAATGTCTGGTAGTAGATTCTGACAAACTAAATTAGATTGGGCATGTATGCTCCAGTGTGTTACTCATGCGCTGCTTCTTGGTCAGCCTCTGCAGCTCCCAGTTGTGAAACTGTGGAATATGGGCAGTGCTCTTATCATACTTTGCAAAAGCACCATTCTTATCTTGCTTGTTTCAAATTCCTCTTTCTTCTAATCTGTTAGAAACGCTTGCATTGTCAACATTAGTCTATGAAGTCATCAACTTCCTCTTCTTGTTCAACTAGAATGTTCTGCAAGGAACAACAAGTTCTGTATTATGCCAGCAAATGCTGCAAAGATCATCTGCATGCACATATAAGCTCCATTAAGTTAAAGTTTGTTTTTTTCCATAAAGTTGGCAGTCTGGAGGATCAAAAGATTGCACAGAGAAAAGGCTGAATATATGCATTTGTAGAATCTGGACTGGATAGTATGGAAAAATTAAGGATTTCTGGCAGGGGTACTCAAATCCAGTCCTTGAGGGCCACAACCCGGTCTGGTTTTCAGGATTTCCACAATGAATATATAACATAACATAACATAACACAGTATCTTATAGTCCACTATCTACCTTTCAGTTCTATGTGGATTATAAAAAAAATACATCGGGGAAATTACCAGAAATTAACAATGTTACATTATTACAAAAAATAAAATTTACAATAAAGTCAATGACAAGGTAATAAATGACTGATAATCCTTAATCTACAGAATTTAACATAAATTTCCTAAACAGGCATGTCTTAATCATGTGCCTAAAATGCCTGTAATCTAAAGCAGAAAGCATAAAATTCAACTGTTTTATTTAGTCTTGCTGCTTGGAAAGCTAAGAGGTTCTTCAATAACTTAAACCTCTTTGAAAAAACAAAATGATTAGCAAAATATAACGGAGCTAGACCAAATACAACCTTATAAGTCAATCACAAAAATCTGAATAAGATTCTGGCACATATTGGTAGCCAAATAACCTGCATATGTATTGGAGAAATACTATCAGATTTTTAAAAAGAGTAAATCAATTATAAGGCCGTATTTGGAAATGTCTGTAATTTTGTTAATAACTGCTTGGAACAACCAAGATAAATAACACTACAGTAATCCAAAAGCTTAGTATCAATACTTGTACAATTAAGTAAAATTGATCTTGTTCAAAGTATTTATAGACTATTAAATTTATGCATGGTATAAAAAGCTTGTTGGATTAATATATTGATCTGTGTCTGTAATGAAAATTTGGAATCCAAATAAACTCCCAAAATTCTAGCAGACGTTAAAAACTAATAAGTAATGGTTTTAACCACCACTCTTGTCTCAACTTTGCTCGATAGCTAGAGAGTTGCACGGGGACAGAAATGTTACCTGGTCTGCTGGAATCTTACCCGTCCCCGCAAGACTTTAACCTGTCCTCACTCAGTCCTGCAAGAATTTAATGGTACATTTAAAAAAAAAAAATTCTGGTCAGCTCTCTATCTTGGGTTTGAGCCGCAGCACTGCAGGCAAGGAAGGAACAGAAGTTGGAACTTGGAATATTCTGGTGTGCACATGTAAGACTTGTCTGATTCATTGGCACTGTGTGCAAAGAGGTTGCCACATGCATGCAAAAGTAGGTCAGGTGACATCAGATGCTTGTGCCTGGGTCAGAGCTGAGGTCTGTGTTCAGGAAAATCTGCCAATGGCTGAGAAACAGAATGCCCCACGAGGAATCACAGAATGTGGAGAAAAAAGTGGGATGTTTGAGCACAGAAACCAAAGACTGGAGAGATGAATGCTTCAAAGTCAATCATTTATTGATAAAAAAGACTCTACATAGATGTGTTTCAGCCGCTAGGCCTGCATCAGGAGTCTACAAGGAAAATAGACATATATATATATATATATATATATATATATATATATATATATAGGAAAAGGAATGCTAGACAATGACAACAAATTAAATATATGATAACGCAATGTGAAATTAAACTTAAAGTTAAAGTAAAAAAGATAAAATCAAGCAGTGAAGGAATGATACTAAAAATTAACATGTATAATATAATAATGTGTAAGAGAGGCAAAAATGCCACACATGTTTGAATTCCATTTTCATCTCCACCACCTCCCATGGGAGGGCATTCCACGTATTCACCACCCTCTGTGAAAAAATACTTTCTGACATTACTCCTGAGTCTGCTCCCCTTCAACCTCAATTCATGTCCTCTAGTTCTACAGCCTTCTCATCTCTGGAAAAGGTTTGTTTGCGGATTAATACCTTTCAAATATTTGAACCTCTGTATCATGTCACCCATTTCTCCTTTCCTCCAAGGTATACATGTTCAGGTCGGCAAGTCTCTCCTCGTACGGTTTGCAGGGCAAATCCCATACCATTTTTGTAGCTTTTCTTTGCACCGTTCCAGTCTTTTTACATCTTTAGCAAGATACGGCCTCCAAAACGGAACACAATACTCCAAGTGGGGCCTCACCAACAACTTGTAGAGGGGCATCAACACCTCCTTTCTTCTGCTGGTTATACCCCTCTCTATGCAGCCTAGCATCCTTCTGGCCATGGCCGTCACCTTGTCACATTGTTTCTTCACCTTTAGATCCTCGGACACCAACACCATAAGGTCTCTCAGATAAGCACCATAAAATGTATTGTACATAAAAAGTACAATACATTTTATGCTACTTATCCTAGAAATAAGCAGTGGATTTTCCCCAAGTCCATCTTAATAATGGTTAATGGACTTTTCTTTTTGGAAGCTAGACAAACCTTTTTTAAACCCTGCTAAGCTAACTGCTTTTACTATATTCTCTGGGAATGAATTCCAGAGTTTAATTACATGTTGAGTGAAGAAATATTTTCTTTGATTCGTTTTAAATTTATTACTTTGTAGCTTCATTGCATGCCCCTAGTCCTAGTATTTTTGGAACGAATAAAAAATCAATTCATGCCTACCTGTTCCATTCCACTCATTATTTTATACACCTGTATTGTATCTCCCCTCAGCCATCTCTTCTCCATACTGAATCCTCCACACATTTCAGATCTCTTTATTATGCCCAATATTTAAATCAGTTAGCCATCCCACTCCCATCAAATTATTGTCTGGATATAAATAGACATATAGCCATTTCTTGATGTGGGCCTATTGAGTAGAACTCACTCCCATCTTCATTGCAAACTGAAAATAATTAAAAAGCAATATTGAAAACACATTTATTTTTTTTTAAGGCATTTGGAGAAGCTTGATTTGTTTGCCTGTAATGCATGGACTCAGCTGACTCTGGTTTCTTTTCTCGTTGATATTTTGTAACTGTATTTTTCCTTTTCTCCTATTGCATAATTATGTAAGAATGTAAATTGTTTTGTTTCTGTTTCTAGAATGTAAGGCAAAATAATAAGTTCTCAACTAAGTTGAACCAAACCATCAGAAGCCTGCTCCTGCAAAGCTGTGAAGATACGAAAGGCGGAGATGACTTGATCAATAAGTGATTGTAACTTCCTCTGGGGACAGTTCTCCAGACTCTAGTGAGGAGCCCCTCAAGGAAAGGTCATCACCATCACCACTCTGTTCTCCAACTTTCTTTTGTAAAGGACAAGGGCTGGACTAGTACCAAGTGGTGTTCTGACCCCCAGCCAGGGGACATGGACACTTACTATCATCAGAATTTTCTTCAGGAGGATCCTGGTCCCCCAATCAGACTCTGAGAAGACTTAGCCTGGAACCCAGAAACAGCCTACTTAAAGAACTCAGAGTGTCTGAAAGAATTGTGGGTTCTTTTGTGGCTTCTCTGAGGAACACTCCCACGGGACTGTCCTTGTATTGTATGTGTGTTTGGGGGGGGGGGGGGGAGCAGTCCCTAATCCTGAAAGGCACAGAAGTATATCCCTGATGAATGAATCACACTCTGCTGTGAAGATGACTACCATTACCACTGAAAAATGGAGCTATTGCAGCAGAAACGGAGGCTTTTCCCTAAATGCTGCTGCTCAAGAAAGGATGACTCCAGCAGATTCCCAGAGCCACCCAAAATTTTCCCTGAAGCTCCTGCATACTGAGGATTTTATTTTCTAGCTGCTGGGGCAGAATACACTGAGGTATAGTCAGGAGTGGAAGGGGGGACAGAGCAAGCTGGAAGAGTATCAAATTACCTGGACCAGATGGTATACATCCCAGAGTACTGATAGAATTGAAAAATGAACTTGTGGAGCTATTGTTAGTAATATGTAATTTAAAATCAAGCATGGTGCCGGAATAATGGAGAGTGGCCAATGTAACGCCGATTTTTAAAAAGGGTTCCAGAGGTGATCCCGGAAACTATGGACCAGTGAGCCTGATGCTGGTACTGGGCAAAATGGTAGAGACTATTACAAAGAACAAAATTACAGATCATATACATAAGCATGGATTAATGAGACAAAGCCAACATGGATTTAGTCAAGGGAAATCTTGCCTAACCAATCCACTACATTTATTTGAAGAAGTAAATAAGCTTGTGGATAAAGGTGAGCTGGTCAATATTGTATATCTGGATTTTCAAAAGACATTTGACAAAGTACCTCATGAAACACTCCCAAGGAAATTAGAAAGTTATGGAATAGGAGGCAATGATCTATTGTGGATTAAAAACTGGTTGACAGAAAACAGAGAGTGGAGTTAAATGATCAGTATTCTCAATGGAGAAGGGTAGATAGTTGGGTTCCCCAGGGTTCTGTGCTGGGACCGCTGCTTTTTAACATATCAAACATATAAATGGCAAGTGACCGACTCACCTGCAAATGCGCAGTAGAGACTTCCCTCTCTGTCCCGCCCTCGCGCCAAGACGTGATGATGTCAGAGGGTGGAACAGAGAGGGAAACAGAGTCGGACTGTCGGACGCTGACGCTGGAGCCTGGAAACGAACATCGCATGCACCAACCTCCACCCTCCCCCCATCCCCACCACCGCTCCTGCCCCCCTCCATATCGGGCCCCCTGCACTGACCTGACAGTGCCTCTCACTTCTGTGTGGAAGTGCTGCAGACAGCAGCAGAGCGATCTGCTGCTGCCTGTAGCGCTTTCACATGGAGGTGAGAGGCGCTGTCAGGTCAGTGCAGGGGGCCCGGCACGGAGGGGGAGGGAGCGGCGGCGAGGAGGGTAGCTGGACATGGGGAGAGGGCATGGTTGCTGGACATGGGGTGAGAGCAGGGCAGAGAGGAGGGTTGCTGGACATGGGGGGAGGGCAGGGTTGGTGGACGGGGAAGGGGGGAGACCAAGGGAAAGAGGAGGGTTGCTGGATATGGGGGGGAGGATCGGTGGATGGGATGAGGCCAGGGGAGAGAGGAGGGCTGCTGGACATGGGGGAGGGCAGGGGAGAGAGCAGGGGAGAGAGGATGGTTGCTGGACGGGGGGTGGGGAGTTGAGGCCAGGGGATACACGACGGCTGCTGGACATGGGGGGGAGGGCAGGGGAGAGAACAGGGTTGCTGGACATGGATTGGGGGAGGGGAGGGCAGCGGAGAGAGGAGGTTTGCTGTACATGGATGGATGGAGGTGAGAATTATTACATTTTGCAAAACACAAATCTCGCCCGTTTTAACGGGCTTAACGACTAGTTTATAAATGATCTAGAGATGGGAGTAACTAGTGAGGTAATTAAATTTGCTGATGATACAAGAGGATTGTGAAAAATTGCAAGAGAACCTTATGAGACTGGGAGAATGGGCATCCAAATGGCAGACAACTATTAATGTGAGCAAGTGCAAAGTGATGCATGTGGAAAAGAGGAACCCAAACCATAGTTGCATGATGCAAGAATCCACATTATGAATCACCGCCCAGGAAAAGGATCTAGGTGTCATCGTTGATGCCACGTTGAAACCCTCTGTTCAATGTGCAGTAGGGGCTAAGAAAGCAAATAGAATATTAGGAATTATTAGGAAGGGAATGGAAAACAAAACTGAGAATGTTATAATGCCTTTGTATCACTCCATGGTACGACTGCACCTCAAATACTATGTGCAGTTCTGATCACTGCATTTCAAAAAAGATGTGCAGGGGCATTTTCGAAAGGGACGTACAAGTTGAGATTTGGATGTCTTTGCAAAACAGCAAAATCCAGGGGCGGGGAAACCTGTATTTTTTAAACGAGATGGACATCCATCTTTCATTTCAAAAATACCATCAGAGATGTCCAAATCCTTAAATTTGGACGTCCCTAGATTTGGACATTCCTAGACATGGACATTTCTGACATTCAACGACTTTCGAAACCAAAGACGTCCATGTCAAAAATGACCAAATGCAAGCCATTTGGTCGTGGGAGGAGCCAGCATTTGTAGTGCACTGGTCCTCCTGACATGCCAGGACAGCAACCGGGCACCCTAGGGGGCACTGCAGTGAACTTCATAAATTGCTCCCAGGAACCTAGCTCCCTTGTGTGCTGAGCCCCCCAAAACCCCATCAAAACCCACTACCCACAATTGTACACCACTACCATAGCCCTTACGGGTGAAGGGGAGCACTTATATATGGGTACAGTGGGTTTGTGGTGGGTTTTGGAGAGCTCACTGTTCCCTCCACAAATGTAACAGGTATGGGGAGTATGGGCCTGGGTTCCCCTGTCTGAAGTGCACTGCAGTACCCACTAAAACTGCTCCAGGGACCTGCATGTGCTGTCATGGACCGGAGTATGACATCTAAGGCTGGCAAGACATATTTTGAAAGATGTTTTTTGAGGGTGGGAGGGGGTTAGTGACCACTGGGGGAGTAACAGGAGGTCATCCCCAATTCTTTCCTGTGGTCATCTGGTCATTTTGGGCACCTTTGTGCCTTAGTCATAAGAAAAACAGGTGAAAACATCCAAGTGTTCGTCAGGGACATCCTTGGTTTTTTTGATAATGGGTCAAGGACGTCCAAGTGTTAGGCACGCCCAAGTCCCGCCTTTGCTATGCCTCCGACATGCCCCCTTGAACTTTTGCCATCCTTAGGACAGAGTGCAGTTGGAGACATTCTAAATCGGGTTTAGATTATACCGATTTGGATGTCCCTGGGAGAAGGACGTCCATCTTCCGATTTATGTCGAAAAATGGACGTCCTTCTCTTTCGAAAATGAGCCCCATTGTGGAATTAGAAAAGGTACAAAGAAGGGCGATGAAAATGATAAAGGAGATGGGGATGACTTCCCTATGAGGAAAGGCTAAAGTGGCTAGGGCTCTTCAGCTTGGAGAAAGATGGCTGAGGAGAGATATGAGGGCAGGCACTGGATGGGAGTGGGGAGAGAGAAGGGCACATGCTGGATTGCAGTGGGGAGAGAGAGAGAGCAGATGCTGGATGGAAGTGAGGAGAGAGAGGGGCAGATGCAGGATGGCAGTGAGGAGAGAGAGAGAGAGCAGATGCTGGATGGGAGAGAAAAGGGACAAACTAGAAGGGATTAGAGAGGGAACAGCTGCAGGAAACAACAGACACTGAAAGGAAGAGGGGGAGAAAGGGCAGCCACTGGATAAAAGGGGGAGAGAGGGGATATGCACTGAATGGAATGGTCAGAGAGAAGGGAGAGATGCTGGATGGAAGGGGGAAGATGCTGATTGGAAGCAGGGAGAGAGATGGCAGATGCTGGATGGGAGCGGGTCGAGAGAGGGGGCAGACACTGGATAAGAGTGGGGGGAGAGAAAGAGGTCACTCGCTGGATGGAAGTGGGGAAGAGGAAGAGGGCACTCACTAGATGGAAGAGGGAAGAAAGAGGACAAATGCTGGATAAGTGGGTAGGAATCGAAAGAGGATACAGTTAGTGAGACTGGGCAACAAGAGGAAGTGAAATAGGAGAGCCAGGGTGAGGGAAAGAGATGGCAAGCTGTAGGTAGACACAGTTAAAAGGTAAATTGAAAATTGGATAGTAAGAAAAAATTTAATCTGGTCATAGGCAAAACAATAAATTGAAGAAACTAGGAGTAAGAAAAATGTAAAATGGACAGGAAATCTGAGTTAAGAGAAGGTGATGGAAGCAGAAATCAGAGACTGGGACCAACACAATTAGAAAATGTATATGGTCCTTTTTTTGGCTTAGGATTAAGGAGTGCAGTAGCTGTGTTCATAAAGTTAATATAAGTAGAAAATGTAAATAAGGTTATGTCTTTTTACTGGACTAATTTTAAATAGGAGTGGGCAACGATTACAAATTTTAATCATGATTAATAACCCAATTAAAACTTTTAATTGTATGATTAATCATGTGATTAAAATGGCATGCATTTTGGGCCATAAAGTGTCATTCCAACAAAATGTAATACTGAAACTGAAGTGAAAATCAATATGACGGATCCAAGATAGCAATTTAGGAGGTAGACACACCTGCAGCTGCTCTCTAGGCTACTCCAATCTCATCCTTTCAGAGCGTCTTCCTGCCTGTTGGAAATGGGCAAGTGGAGAGGGAAGGTTAGGGAGATTCCCTAAACTCCTGGTGATGAAACAGACGACATTGGATCACTTTGGAGCGCCTGCGGGGTCCCTGTTGACCTTATCTCCTTCTGCCCGAACTAACATAAGTACATAAGTACATAAGTAGTGCCATACTGGGACAGACCAAAGGTCCATCTAGCCCAGCATCCTGTCACCGACAGTGGCCAATCCAGGTCAAGGGCACCTGGCACGCTCCCCAAACGTAAAAACATTCCAGACAAGTTATACCTAAAAATGCGGAATTTTTCCAAGTCCATTTAATAGCGGTCTATGGACTTGTCCTTTAGGAATCTATCTAACCCCTTTTTAAACTCCGTCAAGCTAACCGCCTGTACCACGTTCTCCGGCAACGAATTCCAGAGTCTAATTACACGTTGGGTGAAGAAAAATTTTCTCCGATTCGTTTTAAATTTACCACACTGTAGCTTTAACTCATGCCCTCTAGTCCTAGTATTTTTGGATAGCGTGAACAGTCGCTTCACATCCACCCGATCCATTCCACTCATTATTTTATACACTTCTATCATATCTCCCCTCAGCCGTCTCTTCTCCAAGCTGAAAAGCCCTAGCCTTCTCAGCCTCTCTTCATAGGAAAGTCGTCCCATCCCCACTATCATTTTCGTCGCCCTTCGCTGTACCTGAATGGGGAGTCTCGAAGCCCCGTCGAGATGTGCCCCCCGCCACCCCCCCCCACCCCCCGTAGCCAGAAAGTGAAGGTGCTGCAGGTGTCTCTTCGCCCAGCATTGCAGAGGCTGAAGAACTGGGTTTACAGAGAGGGAAGGCACCAGCAGCAAAAGAGACTGTAAAACCTGGATGAGATAATCTTATTCAATCAGCTCTTAGGATATTTCCTTTGGATACTGTGAGTACTCTTTCCCAGGTGAAAAGTCTAGCTCCTCCTGCTATGTTATCTCGGGTAATTATAAAACCAGTTGTAGTGACTTTGGTGTCAATCACCCTGGTCCCCCACACCTGTCCTTGTCCTCGTCTCATCCATGCAAACGTTTCCGCGATGTCACCAATCTCATCTCTATTCCCCTCCTCCCCCCTCCTCTTGTGCCCTGTGGAACGCCCGCTCGGTCCGCAACAAACTTTCCTTCACCCATGATCTCTTCATCTCCCGTTCCCTTCAACTGCTCGCCATAACTGAAACCTGGCTCACCCCTGACGACTCTGCCTCAGTCGCAGCCCTATGCCATGGAGGTTATTTTTTCTCCCATTCTCCCCGCCGAGTTGGCCGCGGTGGCGGCGTCGAGTTACTACTCTCGTCCTCCTGCAGTTTTCAACCTCTCCACCTACCACGGTCTCACTGCTTCTCATCCTTTGAAGTTCACTCCATCCGACTATTCTACCTGCAACTATGCAACTCAGAGTTGCAGTTATTTACCGCCCCACTGATAAATCCCTCTCTTCCTTCTTAACTGACTTTGATGCCTGGCTCTCCATTTTTCTTGAGCCCTCATCCCCATCCCTCATTCTTGGAGACTTTAACATACACACTGATAACCCAGATTTTAAAAAAAAAAAAACATCCACATATGTAGAGAGAGGTTCCAAAACAGAATTTCTACCGGACAGTATCGGTCTGCCCAGAGGATTGATGAGTCTTTTGTGTATTTTTGGTAAAAAATACATTAGTGGTACAGTCGGATTGTTGCAGCTCAAAAATTTTTATCTCTTGTTTTAATGATGCTTTCATGTAGTGCTTTATTGGTGACTCTAGTGATTAATGATTGTAATCTTTTAATTGGATTCAACAATAACTTTTTATAAAATTTTGTATCATTTAGCTGCCGTAGATCCTCATTCAAGTAGTCACTCCGGTTTTGAAGGACTATAGTGCCTCCTTTGTCAGCATTCTTTATGATGATATTCTCGTCGTTCTGCAAAGTCCTCAAAGCTTCCAACTCTGATTTGGAGAGATTGTGTTGTTTGTGGAAACTATGTCTGTTGTTCTTTTTAGACTTGTCTAGATCTTGTAAGATCATTGATTTGAAGGTTTGTAATGCAGGATCTAGCGGACCTGTTCCCGGTGGAAGTGGTGGAGACAAAAACAGTATCTGAGTTCAAGAGAACTTGGGACAAGTATATAGTATCTCTAAGAGAGTGATAGGGAAAGTACAGTTGTGGAAATAAGTATTTGATCCCTTGCTGATTTTGTAAGTTTGCCCACTGACAAAGACATGAGCAGCCCATAATTGAAGGGTAGGTTATTGGTAACAGTGAGAGATAGCACATCACAAATTAAATCCGGAAAATCACATTGTGGAAAGTATATGAATTTATTTGCATTCTGCAGAGGGAAATAAGTATTTGATCCCCCACCAACCAGTAAGAGATCTGGCCCCTACAGACCAGGTAGATGCTCCAAATCAACTCGTTACCTGCATGACAGACAGCTGTCGGCAATGGTCACCTGTATGAAAGACACCTGTCCACAGACTCAGTGAATCAGTCAGACTCTAACCTCTACAAAATGGCCAAGAGCAAGGAGCTGTCTAAGGATGTCAGGGACAAGATCATACACCTGCACAAGGCTGGAATGGGCTACAAAACCATCAGTAAGACGCTGGGCGAGAAGGAGACAACTGTTGGTGCCATAGTAAGAAAATGGAAGAAGTACAAAATGACTGTCAATCGACAAAGATCTGGGGCTCCACGCAAAATCTCACCTCGTGGGGTATCCTTGATCATGAGGAAGGTTAGAAATCAGCCTACAACTACAAGGGGGGAACTTGTCAATGATCTCAAGGCAGCTGGGACCACTGTCACCACGAAAACCATTGGTAACACATTACGACATAACGGATTGCAATCCTGCAGTGCCCGCAAGGTCCCCCTGCTCCGGAAGGCACATGTGACGGCCCGTCTGAAGTTTGCCAGTGAACACCTGGATGATGCCGAGAGTGATTGGGAGAAGGTGCTGTGGTCAGATGAGACAAAAATTGAGCTCTTTGGCATGAACTCAACTCGCCGTGTTTGGAGGAAGAGAAATGCTGCCTATGACCCAAAGAACACCGTCCCCACTGTCAAGCATGGAGGTGGAAATGTTATGTTTTGGGGGTGTTTCTCTGCTAAGGGCACAGGACTACTTCACCGCATCAATGGGAGAATGGATGGGGCCATGTACCGTACAATTCTGAGTGACAACCTCCTTCCCTCCGCCAGGGCCTTAAAAATGGGTCGTGGCTGGGTCTTCCAGCACGACAATGACCCAAAACATACAGCCAAGGCAACAAAGGAGTGGCTCAGGAAGAAGCACATTAGGGTCATGGAGTGGCCTAGCCAGTCACCAGACCTTAATCCCATTGAAAACTTATGGAGGGAGCTGAAGCTGCGAGTTGCCAAGCGACAGCCCAGAACTCTTAATGATTTAGAGATGATCTGCAAAGAGGAGTGGACCAAAATTCCTCCTGACATGTGTGCAAACCTCATCATCAACTACAGACGACGTCTGACCGCTGTGCTTGCCAACAAGGGTTTTGCCACCAAGTATTAGGTCTTGTTTGCCAGAGGGATTAAATACTTATTTCCCTCTGCAGAATGCAAATAAATTCATATACTTTCCACAATGTGATTTTCCGGATTTAATTTGTGATGTGCTATCTCTCACTGTTACCAATAACCTACCCTTCAATTATGGGCTGCTCATGTCTTTGTCAGTGGGCAAACTTACAAAATCAGCAAGGGATCAAATACTTATTTCCACCACTGTAGATGGCATGGATGGGCAGATTGGATAGGCCATATGGAGGCATATTTTCAAAGCACTTTGGGAGGCTAAGTTCCATAGGTTTCTATGGAACTTTGGGAGGCTAAGTGCTTTGAAAATGAGCTTGTTGGTCTTCAGTTGCTTCCATTTTTCTATGTTTCTGTGTGCTAAACATCCAGTAGATGAGTAAAATTAAATTACAGGCGAACAAGTAGAGAAAGCAAGCAGAGCATGGCTCACAAACTTCTTTCCATCTTCTTTGTGTGTATGCTTGTCTGTTTGTGTATCTTTAAGAAGTGCTCACAAGGTAATCTAATGAAGAATTTTTGCTCATGTCACCTCAGTCCTTAGAGAGAACATTGGTATGTGAACCAACAGGAGCATATATACTTTTAAGAGGTTCGCCTGTAGGTGTTCCTGAGGTCTGCATTTGGGTGGAGCTGCTGTATATCTGTGTATTTTATTTTATAAAATAGGTATGTGCCTACATTAGAGTTCATACATATAGTTGCACTTTCCTTGATCTCTGTGTGAGAGCATTTATTTACTATTGGGGATTATTTTAGGAGCCTCTTGGATAAAAGCATTAAATGTGTAACCTGTCTTTATAAAATACAAATGTGGGATGAGTTTTTCTTAAATTAACCCCCTGTTCTAAAATTACTTCCCACATACATTCATTTGGTAACAAAGGCCAGTAAAATGTTATCTGAATCTGTAAAGGATGTTCCTCTCTTCTTGATGAGAGTGGAACTTCATGACTGTATTAACAATGTATCGTAGTGAACTAGGCAAAGTCCTTGAAATGGAACAGTTGTGCATTTATTTAATAAATCTAAGCAAAATTTCTCTGAGCCTTACATAACTGAACATAGAGATGAATTTAAGGAAATCTGAAATTTTTATTTTGTAAACGAGTAATTCTTTATTATCCAGTTAGACTAATCTTCACCAATGGGTCATGTCCCTTCCTGACTAGCAGATGGAGGTAGAGAATCTGAACTTTTCCAGTGACATCACCAGTATGAGGGCTGGTGTTCCTGGGGGTTCAGGCCAAGGTCCTTATCCCAGCGGAGCCAGGAGTAATGCTCAGTCTCTTGCCCCTCACTTCAGCTCACAGCCTGCAGCATGCTGAGCTAGTGATGAGGGGCTCTTCAGGACACAGTAGATGATGACGGCAGAAAAAGACCTGCACGGTCCATCCAGTCTGCCCAAGAAATGTGCCACTTTTTTGTGTATACCTTACCTTGATTTGTACCTGTCTTTTTCAGGGCACAGACCGTACAAGTCTGCCCAGCACTATCCCCGCCTCCCACCACCGGCTCTGGCACAGACCGTATAAGTCTGCCCAGCACTATCTCCGCCTCCCAACCACCAGCCCCGCCTCCCACTACCGGCTCTGCTATCCAATCTTGGCTAAGCTCCTGAGGATCCATTCCTTCTGAACAGGATTCCTTTATGTTTATCCCTTAGCCACTGTCTCTTCTCTCTGACCCTTTCATTCAGCGCCTATCCCCACTCCCCCTTCCATCTGGCGTCTGTCCCCTTCTCTCCTCTCTTCCTTTCAGCATCTGTCCCTTCCTGTACCTGTTCCCACTCTCCCTCCTTCCTTCTAGTATTTGTCCCTTCTCTCTCCCCACTCCCATCCAGTGTTGCCCTGTCTCTGTCCCTTTCCATCCAGCATCTGCCCTCTCTCTCTGCCCCCTTCCAACCAGCGTCTGACCCTTCTTTCCAGTACTTTTCCCATCTCTCCCCCTTTCCTTTCAGTACCTCTCCCATCTCTCTCCCAGTGTCTGCCAGGGTGGCGGCAGGAGGGGGGTGGGGCAGGGTCTGTTGTAACTGCTGTCCGGCAGGACAGGGCTGGTGCGCAGCTTTTACAGAGAAGGTGCAAGGCTGTGTGGCTTAGAGGGAACACTGATGTGTACTTACACATGCATATACATACACACATTTTTATAAAAGCCATTTCCACATGTAGAACATGACTCATACAGAAAATGCTTTAAGAAATTATATTCAAAGTGGTTAAAAAGGAAAATCCTTTTTCGAAATTGCAATAACAGTAAAATAAAGCTACAAGGCATAGAATGATCTTGCATTTACATATTCCAAGGCAGTAAGTGTGGGAACGTACAAAGCTATGCATGCATTCGTGCGTGTGTAAACAAGTGCAAAACAGGAGCCTGGGAGATGCTCTTTTCTGGGCACACACAAGGCTTGCGGCTCAGGAAGAGATGGAAGCTCTTTCCTTAGAGATTTTCAAGGATAGGTCCTGTGTCCTTCCTCTAGGCAGCTTCCAGACAACCCCAACACAGATTCAAGGCGGTTGAAGCCAGTCTGAGGTATCAATGTCTCCCAGGGGCTGATGCTCAAAACTAATGACAGCGTTAAAAAGCGGTTAGTGTCTGATTTGCATGCACGTTATTGTGCACATAATGCTCAAAGGGCCTCCAACACGGATGTTAACATGTGCACTAAACACTATCACAAATGCATTTAAGTGGATGCAAATGAGGCCAGTTAATATTCTTTCCCAATGCTGTAATGCACAGAAGGAAATAATGGCCCAATAATGCCAAAAATGGACTCCCAGGTGAGGGGCAGCGATGGCTGCATGTGGAGCTTGCCACACACAGATGCCAGTAGATCAGGTGACCTCTGATGCTGTTGACCGTGCATGTGTCAGTGTGAGCCTTGCACGGGCAGAGAGCAAGTGCGACTGCGTTGAATTATCAGAGAGAGAGAAGGAGGCGGTACTTGGACGTTTTGGAGGACCCTGGGTAGGTAGGTGGTCACTGAGGTTCATACACTCACTCATGAGGAAACCACACAGGAGCTCCTACTTCCATTCCCGCGGGATTCTCCTACTTCCAACTTGTCTTTTTAATATCGTCCGCAACAGGCTGCACACTCCACAGCTTTCCTTCTCTAGCGTCCCGCCCTCCTCTGACTTTTTTCGATTCTTCTCCAGCATCTGACTCAAGAAGGTTGAAGAAAACAGGAGACGGGGTGTTCCTATCTAGTCCATACGGGCTGAAGCCAGTAGGCGGAGCTTGCCGGCAATAGGCAGAGCTTTAGTTCACCCAAAGCAATAGCATAATAGCAAAAGATTATTAAAAATAAATGTGTGGTTCATCTGTCAAAAATCTAAAGCCATTCCAGTTGGATAGGCAGTGCTTTACAAGGTGGAGACCAAAGATTTTTTTTCTTACTTAGTTGACAGCTTTTTAATTATTTGAAAGCGTCCCATATCTATATATAAAATATCATAAAATAAAAATTGAATATCACTAAAACAGCTTACAAATTATTTTAGAAACAGCAGTTATAACCTCTGTATTTTGTGCTCATTTTTCTACACTGTTCAATACAATATAGATGGAAAGATTTCAGTGAGAATATCCTGTTTCTTGATGGGTTCATCTTAACTGTTATAATCTGCTTAGGGCAGCCTGGTGTTACAAAGATGGAATATACTAAAATTAACTGGAAGTAAAATTAAATTCTTCTTTCATTGAAGCATATGGAATTACATCTGCATCTATTTTGTAGACGTTTACATTTTAGATACACAAATTGATTATTCTGTTTTTAGACATGCTTCAGGGACAAGTGGTTTTATAAGTCAAAATAAAAATAAATATTTTGTTTCATGCAGATCTCTTTTGTTTAAACATAACTAAATGGGCTATAAGCCCCTAATGCAATCCATTGGTTTTCTTATATTTTGTTCTTCTGATTTATACTGTGCCATAACTGAAAACTCATATCTCTTCTATCAGGTTGATAATAAAAGGCGCTCGTTGTGAATACTACCCACCCTAAGAGGGTTTCTGGTTGTACATGAGGAATTGTGATATTGAATAAATAAATGTATGTTTGTGTCCCTGGTGATGCATCCAAAGATTATATAATCCTTTCAAGATAGCCAGTTAATTGTTTAACTTATTAGTGGAACATAACCACAGAGGCATAGTATGGTCACATTTTCAATGTGGTAATATTAGGACCCAGCTAAGGAACAGGTTATTTTGAGTTAATTTTCACTGGATCAAACTTGCTTTCATTGTGACATCACCATCTAGCCGGATAGGCAATATCTTAAAAGGTGGAGGATAAAGGATTTTTTTTTTTACATTTATATCCCACATTATCCCAAGCAAACTTGGGTTCAATGTGGCTTACATTTGAAAATACAGTGAGACAGAATAATAGAATTCAATTGTATCATGGAAGCATTAAATGGATATGTCTGAAACATTTAACAAAGATGAGATTATCACATATACCCAGCTGGACATTTAAAAGTCTGTCCTTTAATGTTGCCACATGTTCAGAAATCATAGCCATAAGTATAGACAGTTATGCAAATATTATCACATGCGTACACAAGAACAGGCATCCATCCATACATTGCAAAAGTAAACAACTTCTACATCATACATCCAAAATTTAATTTTTATTTTCTCATTTCCATTTTCCAAAATTCCAGACAGCAGATGTACAGATCAGCAGGACCCAAAGCAGTCCAAAACAAGTTAACAAAAATAATTATATATATATATATATATATACTAGTAAAAAAGCCCCGTTTCTGATGCAAATGAAATGGGGGCTAGCAAGGTTTTCTTCAGAGTGTGCATGTGGGAGTGTGTGTGTCCCTGCCTTCTGCCCCTTCTCCCTTCCCCTCTGCTCTCCGTCCCCCCCCCCAGTCCTTCAGTGTTAAGTTTCCTGCTGTGCTGTGTTTGTTTGTGTTACAGAGAAAGTGAAGGCGTCTGCCCTCTCTCCCCTCCCTCCTCCAGTCCTTCACTGTTACAAAGAGAGCGATTTCGTGCTGTGCTGTGTTTTCCTTCACTGTGTTACAGAGAGAGCGAGGGCGGGGCAGACACTCATGGGGAAACCGGATATCTCTCCCCCTTCACACTTCCGGCTGGAGGCTTCATTAGAACGTTGGTGCTGCCTTTTATATATAGAGATATGCACAAATACATACAAACAACAGCAACAACACAGTTTATAGCTAATTGTTCAGTCACCCTTAGGATTCACCTTTGGGTTTAAAATGTAAAATTATGTGCATGTAAAAACTGGATACATGAATTAAAGTTTATACAAACACCCATAGTATTTATTTAGATTTTGCTCACACCTTTTTCAGTGGTAGCTTAAGGTGAGTTATATTGAGGTACACTGGGTATTTCCCAGTTGCTGGGGGGGGGGGGGCTCACAATCTAAGAGCCCTATTTACTAAGGTATGCTAGTGTTTTTGGTGTGTGTGTGCTAATGTTAGAGACATCCATATATTCCTATGGGTGTCTCTAGTGTTAAATGTGGGCTAACTGCTATCATGTCTATAGTGTGTCTTGGTAAACATGGCTCTAAGTTTGTACTTGAGGTAATGGGGGGGGGGGGGGGGGTTAAGTGATTTGCTCAAGATCACAAGGAGCAGCAGTGGGATTTGAACCAGGCACCTCTGGATATCAAGGCTAGTGCTCTAACCACTAAGCCATTCCTGACTAATATGTAATACTTGGTATCAATAATAAAACAGTGATGGAATATTCACATAGCAAGCAACCTCAGCAAACAGATATACAGTATTTTCTAATGAACATAATTAGCTTTGTATGAACTTGGTGGCTAATAATGTGCTGAACTGGACAATGTTGGCACATTTAGGCTGCCTCTGGACAGAACGTCTGCATGAAGGAAGCCCCTATCTCATTATTCAACACATATCTGTGCAATAGAACATTCTTGGAGTCACCATTGATCGGCACCTAACACTTGAGAATCACGCGAAAAACACAACCAAAAAGATGTTCCACTCAATGTGGAAATGAAAAAGAATAAGACCATTCTTCCCAAGGACCGCCTTCCGTAATCTGATACAATCATTAGTGCTCAGTCATCTAGATTACTGCAACTCACTCTACCCTGGCTGCAAAGAGCAAATACTAAAAAAACTCCAAACTGCCCAGAACACGGCAGCCAGACTCATATTTGGAAAATCAAAATACGAAAGTGCAAAACCCCTACGAGAGAAGCTGCACTGGCTCCCACTCAAAGAATGCATCACGTTCAAAGTATGTACCCTAGTACATAAAATCATCCATGGCGATGCCCCAGCCTACATGTCAGACCTGATAGACCTGCCATCCAGGAATGCCCAAAAATCATCTCGTACATTCCTTAATCTTCATTTCCCCAACTGTAAAGGTCTGAAATACAAATTAATGCATGCGTCAACCTTTTCCTATATGAGCACGCAATTCTGGAAAGCATTGCCACATAACCTAAAAGTGACCTATGAACTGACCAACTTCCGCAAACTACTAAAGACCCACCTCTTCGACAAGATATACCACAAAGACCAAAACATGTGAAACTCCCGCATATATCCAGAAATGCTAATAATGCCTTCTGTTATATTACTATCATGTATTCCATTACCATGCAACCCAAAATCCTTCTGTAACACCAAATGTTTACTCCCCTCTCATTTCCACTATCCATGATGTATTGTAAGCCACTTTGAGCCTGCAAAAAGGTGGGAAAAATGTGGGATACAAATGCAATAAATAAAATAAAATAAATAGTAGTAATAATAAAAAAAGGAAATACATTTTTATAATATACCACTGCATTCCACAAAACAAAAAAGGAGCAAGCTCCCACATGCTTTTTCTTTTGTAGGCACAGGAAAAAAAAAGATACCAAATGCTCCCAGTTTCAAACTAATGTTTTTTTAATTGTACTTATAAATAATAAGTCTGATGGTTAAGCAACTGATTTTCATAACATAACGTCTGTTTTGGTGGCCCTTTACTAGGTGAAAATGAAACAAATGAAACAAATTAGTTCTCTAACCGATAAAACCAATACTTCATCTGTGTACATCCGTATGCTGCACAAACTAGCTTGTTTGAAAATATAAGTGAGATTAAATAAAAATGCTATCAACGATAAAGAACGACAACGAGGATGCAGAAGCTCTTTGGTGGTGTTTGCTCGCTTTGTTTTGACGGCTGCAAAGGGAAGGAACTGGAAGGAGGAAATTCAGACAAACCTAATTGGCTTCAACTTTTTGACGACATCCCGTCTCTTGTTTTCTTCAACCTCCTTGATCTGACTCCTACCCCGCCACCCCCCCCCCAACACGACTTCCTATTTCCGGCAAGGCGGGACGCGTCAGAGGGGGGGACGGGGCTCCGAGGAAGCAAAGCCGCGGAACTGCTGGTGGGCGGCCTCAGGTATGAGTTTGATGGTAGGATGTGGGGGGGAGGGGCTGGATCGAGGTGAGGGGGGGGGGAGACATGCTGGACTGGACCGAGGTTAGCGGAAGAGATGGTAGACCAGGGGCAGGGGTGACGGGTCCTCGAATGTGTGCGAAGAGGGGCTCGTAGTGTGTGTGTGTGTGAGAGAGAGAGGGAGAGGGTGTGAGGGCAGTCAATGCGTGTGGCTTGATTTTTTTTTTCTTCCTTTACGCCCTTTCAGAGATACCATCAGCTGTTGAAGGCCTCGTATAGATTAACCACTTTATTGAGGCGTGGGTTTCGGAGGGCAAGAGTCCCTTTCCTCCCAATCTGTAAATTAGTCTGTAATGTACCACTAGGCTGGCTGGCGTGTTGGCTTCTACAGACTAACAACAAATAACACCTCTGTGGAAAGACTCATGCATCATTGAAATGCTAAAGGACTGCATCTATCAAATCTTAGACTTGATTCCGAGCCGAATCGATCAGAACCAGCAATTCTAAGACGTGCATTTATTGGTAAGTAAATAGTTCAGAGTAGGTGTGAAAGATATTAATATATCTCACAGTAAATTGGGTGGATCATGGATCTACAGAAACAATTTGCAATACGAAAAGCTGATCTTTTAATCGGTTTGAGCGTTATCTGTTTTGGTTTAGTAGTGTGCGTGTAGAGTTGCATTTTAGTTTGGCTGTGGGTTTTAAATGATTTAGACGTGACATCTGGTTATTCTTTCATGAGGGCACATTATGACTTTATAACGAAAATGCTAGTCAGTTTGGATAAATGTATTTGTATTCAGTGGTACAACCAAAGTGGATATGTTCTATACAGGTACTTTCTCTGTTCCTGGTAGCATTAATTTTAAAAATAAAGTGCACAAATATTTAAAAAAATTAAACTTTAGGTTGTTGGTACCTTTTAATTTCCTATTTCTGAAGAAACTGTGTAATAGTTAATTGCATTTTGTGCTGTGAATATCTTGGCTGAGGGGGCTTGCACTGTTCCCAGAGATGAAAGAAGTAATTGCTGACATGGAGAGAGATTTCTTATTTGGGAAAGCTATATGGGAAACTTGAGATATGTGACATGCAAATGGTAAACAAAATGGGTATTTAGGAGCAGTTTAAAACACCCATAGAGCTCTAGAAAATGGAAACGTAAAACCCTTGCTTTTTGTCTGTTAGTGTGCTGGATGATGCTGTGTTTATTAAAGGCTGGGGCTCTTCCAAGTAGGATATTTAACAAGTGTCATGGTAATTACTGCACTGGTTTTATTGGTTCCATATGTGCCAGTTGGGGGAAGCAGTAGAATGAAGTGAGATGAGAACACCATCATTGAGTTAGCTATGAATATAGTGCTAAAATATAATGCACAGTGTTAATTTTTCAGTCTGTTAAAAGAATTTTGTTGCAGTCCTAAAATCTGTCTTACATAAATGTAAGCTTTAAATTGTAACACATTTTATAGGCTGGTTGTATGAACAAATAAAATGGATACATTTTTAAACAATATATCAGATTAATTCAGTGAAGAATATGGGACATGCAGTTATGACAAGTTTAACACAAAATAGTTGCAGTAGAGAATGACGTGGGAACAAAGTTTGTCCCCGTCCTCGCCAGCTCTGGCCCTGTGAGCTCTGTCTGAGCCCATCTGCATAAACCTCAAACAGTTATGATTTTATATTTAAATCATTTTATTAAGTATAAAAATAAACAATATTCTGTACAAGTGTTTTATAAATCACAAACAGTACAGAACAAGGATCAACAAAATCCCTTTTACTATGTGGAAAACTGAACAAGCCAAACTACTATAGAATGCTACATAGAAAATTCATGCTAACAATACCTCGGACACACACACACACACACACACACACACACACACACACACACACACACACACACACACACACACACACACACACACACACACACACACACACACCACAAGAAACCACACCAAGGAAATAGAAAGATATGCATTTCCTCTTATTCCGTTTAAAATATAAAGATGACACATGCTAGGGAATGTGTTAGGGGAGTGTAACTAGGACAACTGTCCACTGGCCAGAGAGAGCCCTAAGCCTTATGGAAGCTGAAGAAGGCATGGCATGTTAGTGGGCTTTGCTGTCCCCTGCAAAATTTCTGCCATTGGCTGTAACACCAGCTGTGGCAGGATACACATTTCAAATCTGACACATTCTAATCACAAAATATAAAATATATTTTTTGTCATTTTATATTTCAAATCATGTTGGTCCCAGGCTCTGGTTTCTGTTTCCCTCTGTCTTCTGTTAACTCATTCGCCAGGGTCGCCTTCCCATTTGACATTTCTTCTTTCTCCATGCTTACCAGCCATCTTCCATCTCTGTGTACCTATCTTTCCCCATGTTCAGCATCTCCTTTTCTCTGTGTCCCCTATATTTCCCCATCCAGCTTGTCCTCTGTGTCCATCTCCCCACATTTATTATCACCATTCTCTCTATCCTCAACTCCCTGTGTCCAGCATCACTCCTCTATGTCCATATGCCCCCCCCCCCCCCAAGTCCGGCATCTCCCTTCTGTGTTCCTTTTCTTCCCCATGTCTAGCATATTCCCTCCTGTGTCCATATAGCCCCTCTCATGTCGGACATTGCCCCTCTGTGTCCAAAAAACATCCTTGTGCAGCTTCTCCCCTTTGTGTCCCTGTCCCTGTGCTCCCCTCTATGCCCATCATCTCCCCTCTGTTTCTGAATACCTCTCTCTGTCCAACTTGTCCCCTCTCTTGCTCCCACACACCTATGTGTCTCTCTCCCTCCCTCCCTCCACCCCCTCCCTTCTCCAGCCCATCCAATGGAACTCCAGCCCCCTCTCCTTTCAGCTGTAGCCCCCCCCCCACAGGATGCTAGCATCTCTGTCCCTTCCCTTCAGCTCCTGCCACCCTCTTTCCATGGACCCACAGCCTCTGTCCCCTTCATCTCCAGCCCCCCTCCCTCTCGTGGGTCCACTAGCTCTGCCCGACCCCCTCCGGATTGGGCATTGGCATTTTGTTTTTCTCCCCCCTCTGCTGCATGTCTACCACAAGGAGGATCCCCCCAGGCCTGCTCCAAGGCCTAACCCCTGCTGGCTCCCGCCTTCTGATGTAACTTCCTCTTTTACAACCTCTGTGTCAAGCATTGTATTGATTTGAAGTTCTACAATAAAGATTTGCTTGTATCTACTGTTGATCTGCTTTGCTTCCATTTTGGTTTCAGCCATTGGAGGTCTTGTTTTACCAATTTGCTTCATTTTTGAAGAAGTGGATAAAGGTGAGCTGGTTGATATAGAGTATGTAGATTTTCAGAAAGCGTTTGACAAAGTTCTATGGGAGACTCTTGAAAAAATTAGAGTCATAGGATAGGAGGCAATGTGCTGTTGTGAATTAGGAATTCGTTATTGGACAAAAAATAGAGGGTAGGGTTAAATGGCCATTCTTCTCAATGGAGAAGGGTAAATAGTGGAGTGCTGCAGGGATCTGTACTGGTTCCGGGGCTATTTAACATATTTATAAATGATGTGGAAATTGGAATGATGAGTGAGGTGATTAAATTTGCAGATGACACAAAACTATTCAAGGTTGCTAAAACACTTGCGAACTGTGAAAAATTGCAGGAAGACCTTAGGATATTGGAAGACTTGGCATCCAAATGGCAGATGAAATTTTCATGTGGACAAATGCAAAGTGATGCACATTGGGGAGAATAATCAGAATCATAGTTACCTGATGCTAGGGTTCACCTTGGGGGTGGGGGCTCAGCACCCAAGAAAAAGATCTAGGTATTATTGCAGACAATACGCTGAAATCTTCTGCTCAGTATGCCGTGGCAGCCAAAAAAGCTAACAATGCTAGGAATACCATGAACAATCTAACCAGCTTCCGCAAAGCTCTGAAAACACACCTCTTTAACAAAGCCTACAATAACCACCCTCAATGATACAATTCATCCTCCAAATCACCCAAACACACCTAAAACATTTCTCATACAACCTACCCAACATCAGCCCATCTATCACCTCTCTTACCTCAGCTTATGATCAACTGTATTTAAATCATGTACTGACTTTATCATAACCTTACTCTGTAAGCCACATTGAGCCTGCAAAAAGGTGGGATAATGTGGGGTACAAATGCAATAAATAAATGAATAAATGAATAATTAGGATGGGGTGGTAAATAAGACCAAAATTCTGTAATGCCTCTGTCTCACTCCATGGTGCGACCTCACCTTGAGGATTGCATTCCGTTCTGATTGAGGAATTAGAAAAAGTTCAATGAAGATAGACCAGAATGATAAAAGGGGATGGAACTCCTCTCATATGAGGAAAACTTAAAGAGGTTAGGGCTCTTCAGCTTGGAAAAGAGATGGCTGAGGGGAGATATGATTGAGGTCTGCAGAATCCTGAGTGGTGTAGAATGAGTAGAAGTGAATCGATTCCCCCCCCCCCCCTTCAAAAAGTACAAAGACTAGGGGACACTTGATGAATTTACATGGAAACACTTTTAAAACAAATAGAAGGAAATATTTTTTACTCAATGAATAGTTAAGCTCTGGGTTTAAAATTGTTTGGACAAGTTCCTGGAGGAAAAGTCCATGTTCTGCTATTGAGACGGACATGGGGAAGCCACTGTTTACCCTGAGATTGGTAACATGGAATGTTGCTGCTATCTGGGTTTCTGCCAGGTACTTGTGACCTGGATTGTCCACTGTAGGAAACAGGATACTGGGCTAGATGGACCATTGGCCTGTCCCAGTATGGCTATTTTTATGTGGAATAGTGTGGTTGCTATGGTAGTCCTCCCAACGATAAAGGTTAATAAATAAAAGCAAAGCAAAAAAAATTAGTTATGCTGCTTCTTTATTGTATTGATTGACTATATTGTTTTTGGCTAGCTTTGGGGAGCTATCTTCTTTGGTTCCTTTTTGGGTGATTTTCATTTTTTATTATTTTTTTAAATTTTACAATTTGCTAGGAGTTGCTTCTTCTGGACTTCATAACTGCCTGTGAATTGCAATACTAAGGGGCTCATTTTCAAAGCAGTTAGATTTACAAAGTTCCATAGATTACTATGGGGCTCATTTTCGAAAGAGAAGCACGTCTAAAAAGTGTCAAAAAGCAGACATTTTGGGTCATGTTGGGGACCTGTTAAGGGCGGGATTTGGGTGTTCCTAAGACCTGGATATTTTTCAGCCATAATGGAACAAATCGAAAATGTCCAAGACTAAAACAAAGATAATTTGATCTAGACCTGTTTTAAGAACAACTAAGCCACAAAAAAGTGCCCTAAATGACCATATGGAGGATCCAGCTTATAATCGAACGAGAAAAACGCCCAAGTTCCGACCTAAATCGGGAGATGGGCGTTTATCTCACAAAAACGAATAACGCGGTATAATCAAAAGCCGAATTTGGGACGCTTTCAACTGCACTCCGTCGCGGATGCGGACAAAGTGGACGGGGGCGTGTCGAATGCGTGTCGAAGGCGGAACTGGGGCGTGGTTATCACCCGAACAGAGATGGGCGCCCTTCGCCGATAATGGATGCGTTTGTAGCTAGAATTTAGGGCACTTTTCCTGGACCCTGTTTTTTCACGAATAAGGCCCCAAAAAGTGCCCTAAATGACCAGATTACCCCCAGAGGGAATCGGGGATGACCTCCCCTGACTCCCCCAGTGGTCACTAACCCCCTCCCACCACAAAAAAATGATGTTTCACAACTTTTTATTTTTACCCTCAAATGTCATACCCTCCTCCCAGGCAGCAGTATGCAGGTCCCTGGAGCAGTTGTTAGGGGGTGCAGTGGACGTCAGGCAGGTGGACCCAGGCCCATCCCCCCTACCTGTTACAATTGTGCTGCTTAATGCTTATTAGTCGTCCAACCCCCCCAAACCCACTGTACCCACATGTAGGTGCCCCTCTTCACCCCTTAGGGCTATAGTAATGGTGTAGACTTGTGGGCAGTGGGTTTTGAGGGGGATTTGGGGGGCTCAACACACAAGGGAAGGGTGCTATGCACCTGGGAGCTCTTTTACCTTTTTTATTGTTTTTGTAAAAGTGCCCCCTAGGGTGCCCGGTTGGTGTCCTGGCATGTGAGGGGGACCAGTGCACTACGAATCCTGGCCCCTCCCACGAACAAATGCCTTGGATTTATTCGTTTTTGAGCTGGGCACTTTCCTTTTCCATTATCGCTGAAAAGCAAAAACGCCCAGCTCACACATTGGCGAATAAAACATGGGCGTCTATTTTTTATCGATAATACGGTTCGGTCCGCCCCTTCACGGACCCGTTCTCGGAGATTAACGCCCATGGAGATAGGCGTTTCTGTTCCATTATGCCCCTCCATATGGAGGAATAAAGGAATGACCCCCCCTCCCCGCCGCCTTAATCCCCCAGTGTTCCCCGACTCCCTCCAATCCTCCCCCAAAGATTTAAAAGAAACAATACATACTAGCCTCTGACAGCCTCAGATTTTGTAGCCAGTCCTATTAGAGCACCAGTCAGGCCCCTAGAATAGCCTAGTGGTCAGTGCAGTGCACTGTGGAGAAGGAGACACAGGCCCATGATCCACTCTGTTACACTTGTGGTGGAAAGTGTGAGTCCTCCAAAGCCCACCAAAAACCTGTGGTACCCACATATAGGTGACACTTGCAGCCATAAGGGCTATTGTAGTGGTGTACTGTTGAGTACTGTAGGTTTTTGGTGGGTTTTGGAGGGCTCACTATATAATATAGGGGAGCAACTGTGAGATATGTACCTGGGAGCTTTTAGGTGAAGTCCACTGCTGATCCCTTTAGGGTGCCACACTACTCTTCTGGGATGACTGTGTGGCCAGTCTACTAAGAATGCTGGCTCCTCATACATCCCAGTGGCTCAATTTTGTGTGTTTTTCACTTGGACATTTTTTTCCCCGAAAATGGACCAAAAAGGTAAAAGCATAGAGCACAAAAAACATCTAGCAAATGGTTATTTTTGCCCCCCCCCCCCCCGCCCCAAAACAAAACATGTGCTAGGCTGTATTTGCTATTCGGATTCTGGATATTTTGAGCAAAATGTCCAAAGTTGATCTTAATGTCATATCTAAAACAACCCCCCCCCCCAAAAAAAAAAACAAAAAACCCCTCTATGTAACGTTATAAGTCTAAGTGCTTTGAAAGTATGCCTCCATGTATTTTAAAGACTATATATTTGCAGAGGTATCTATTATAATAAATGTTCTAAATATATATAGAGATGTATTGCAGGTGATCAGTAAAATAGCGTTTGTCTCTAAATCTCTCCCCTTTTTGGCAATATTTATTTTAGCTACCTGTATCTTGTATTAGAGGCTATGAAATATAGATAATGCTTTGACGTTGACCTTTTTTGCTAAGCTAATTAATGCCAGTCACTGTTGGTGTTCATTACTGTATTTTGTATACAAATATTCATGTCACTTATTTTGGGATTTTGGAAAAGAGGGAATTTAGGAAAAAGGAACGTTATTGGAGAAAGAAGCCTGATTCTTACGCACAAAGACTGTTTTGCCGCTCTTGAGGTATATAAAAGATTTGTTGTCACCTCCAAAAAAGAATTATTTTGATGTCAGGCTCTCTAATGCTTCTTCGCAATGTAAAGAATTGTATTCGATTGTCGAGTCTTCAGTTGTCTCGCTATGTTCTAAAGCATCTTCTACACCTAGTCAGCAGTTGGCGCTTTATTTTCAGGATAATGCAAAAACGATTGCTGATGGGTTTCAAAGCATAGGAACAACTTTTCAAAATTATTGGAGGTGCTAAGCCCAATGGAAATAACCGTTCCCTAGACACATACAAGGAATTTTCTCAATATTGGGGGTGCTCAAGCACCCATAGAGTCGGCTCCTATGTTTCAAAAGTATTCCGAATCAAGATTCTGCTGTGGTTTCAAGCCTTGGTCGGATTTTATACTGATAGATACACAATGAGGCATATTTTCAAAGCACTTAGACTTACAAGGTTCCATAGGTTACTACGGAACTTTGGAAGGCTAAGTGCTTTGAAAATACGCCTCAATGTGTATCATCAGGCACTGAATAATTCTAATAGTCCATTATATTCCTGTTCTACTTCAGTTTTGAAGGCCTTAAAAACTGATTTGGCTCCATCTATGACATCTATTATTAATAAAGCTTTTCAAGAAGGAGAGGTGCCTACTTCGTTGAGGAGGTCAGTTGTGTGCTCTCTATTGAAAAAGCCGTCTTTGGACTAGTAAAGTAGAGAATTATTGCCCGATTTCAAATTTAAAGTTCTTTGATAAAGTGATGGAGAAAGATGGCTTTGATTCAGTTGTCTGATTTTGTTGACCAGCATCATTTACTTGACACTTTTCAGTTTGGCTTTAGAGCCAAACATAAGAAGCTTTATTGATTTTTATGTTGTATGAAATAAGGTTTGGTTTTGATAGAGGAGAGAGTGTTTTTTTCTGATTTCATTGGATGTGGCTGCAACATTTGATGTTCTAATAATATATTTCTATTCTCTACCAATTACATATAAGGTAATATGATAAGAATAAGAATATGTAAGAAAAGGGGGAATTAAATACTATCTTTGTTGAATTACATTAACCTGCACTGCAAGGTTTAAGGACATGTGCTCAGAACATAAAGACCATATATTTAACTTTAAAAGGTTTATTTACAATACAGGTAATGTAATCATGCTACAAGAGAGAGAGGCAGTTTTTCAGAATCTTACACAAGGGAAAATGTGCTTTTCAAGATATCAAGTCTGAATTATAAATTATGCTGGATAATGGTAACTCACTTCGATAGAGGCTGCTGGGTGGAGTGATGGAGATCCTTGCTGAAACAGAAGTCTTTTGTTGCAGGGTTGTAGTTGCCTGGAGAAATTCTTATTCGGGTATGTGTGTGACGTCCAGCACAGAGGCAGGAGGCAGATCCCAAGAGAGTGAGCTATCATGCTACATTGATACTTTTAATCCTGTTTTACTAATTGAACTTTTACTATCATTTGGTGATTCAGGCAATGTGTTAGCATGGTTCGGGTCTTTTTTTGACAGTTTGACGTTTTCAGGTCGTTCAGACGTCAGGGGCTGATTGGATGTCTGTGAAATCAGGAGTTTCACAAGGCTCTTCATTATCTGCCCTTTAATTTGTCTATGGTTACAGTATGTAAACTGCTGACAAATTTTATCTTAGAGCGATATTGATCTGAATGAATACCAGTTCACTCTCTTTAAACATCGGAAAGACTCAAATTTTGTGGTTATCCCATTCTGGTGAAAAATGACCAGTTTCGAATCTTCAGTTTGACAACACGTCTTAGGCTCATTGAAAAGCCTAGGAATGATTTTGGCTAATGCTTTGTTGTTTAAGCAACACATTTCTTCTGTTATTTAAAGTTGCATTTTTTAAAAATACAACTGGTTGCGAGACTTAAAGATTTGCTTTCTGTGGAAATTTTTCATTCTGTACTGCTCCATTTGGACTACTGCAATAGTCTTTTGTGGTCTTCCACAAAAATCTTTGAGGGGATTGCAGGTAGCCCAGACCTGCACTGCTCGGTTAATTGGGTGTATGAATAGGGTTGAACTTCTGACTCCCCATTTGCAAAAGCTTCACTAGTTGCCTGTTTGACACATTAAATTTAAAATGTTGTTGATGGCTTATGAAGCTCCTTTAATTTTCCTCAGAGCCTTAAGGTTTATCAGCCTTCAAGGGAATTTAGATCTCGGGGTTGTAATCTTTTTGGATGTTCCTTCTGTTCGTCAAGTCCATCTTGCTGAAAATCGTGCTTATATATTTTGGGTAGCAGGACCAGTTATGTGGAATGCACTTCCCATCAGAAATGCGTCAAATTGTTTCATTACAAATGTTTAAGAAACAGACTGTCTTGTTTTGTGAGGCATTTTTCTGATTAGTAATTATATTGTACTTTGTTGCCAATTTTGGGGATGTATGCGTTTCTGCTGTTTGTTTTAGTTTTGTTTTATGTTTTATTTTTATGAGCATATGTTGTAACTTAGGTGTATTGGATATACAGGATATAAATTTTTGATTTGTTTCACACCTCTTCTCAGCCGTTAAAAGCATTTTACATTCAGGTACAGCCCCTTGAGACAGTAGAGATTAAGTGACTTGCCTCGGATTACAAGGAGAAGCAGTAGCTTCCCTAGTTCTAAGGTTGCTGCTCTAAGCATTAGATTATTCCTCCATTCTTGATTAAATTATAATAGCATTATTTTTTCACAGTAACTTTTGACTTGGCATGTTTTTCATTCCCTCTTCTCCATCCCTGAGATTCGGGTTTCTGAGGGTTTGCAAATAGATACAGAAGCTTATTTTCAAAGCACTTAGACTTACAAAGTTGCATAGTAACCTATGGAACTTCGTAAGTCTTAAGTGCTTTGAAAATGAGCCACATAGCTAAAACAATTAACTTTATTCTTAGATGGTGTGTATCGATTGTGGAATAGCCTGAAAAACAGATCTTCCCTGAAGGACTACAGTTGAAAACCCCAGCTTACACTGCCTTCCCCAAATTTAGCCCCACTATCTATTAGTGGTAAACATGACATGTTTTTAAAAGTAATTCCTAAAGTAGTTTAATTTGTCTCATGGTTCCAGTAGTAGAAGGCCAGATTTTCCTCCTCAAATGATCGCTGTTTTTTTTTTCCTCTAAAGATAAGATTTTAGATTTTGGTGACTTTCTTCAAGGATGCTTGCTCTCCAAGCTGGGAAATGTTGAATTTCTCATTTGTTGACTAATTCTTCCTTTTTTTTTATGACCTGCATAATAAAATACTTCAGTTTAATAATTCTTGCAGAGGTTTGTGTTGCCGTAGCCTGTCACTTCATGCTTTCTTGGCTATGACAAGAGTGCAGTGTTGGCCCCCACTTCTGTTTTGGGGCCACAAAGGCCTATAGAAGCGTTTCCCCGTTCCCTATGGAAAATCTCTCTGGTGGTCTGTGGGACAGTGCCATCTGCTTTCCTTTACCCAGTCCATTCAGTAAAAAATCTTCTGTTATGCTTTGCTTTGGCCCTTAAACCCCATCCCATTAGAAAAATCAGAAATAATTTTGAAAAAACCCTCCCTAGGTTTACTTTTATAAGCCTGGGAAATCTTTAGCAGTAGAAGCAATCCCTACTTGCTCCTACCCCACAGATGCCTTTTCTGAAAATGGCATCAGCTGGTCTCTGTTTCTTCTCTGCCTTGCGTGTGTGGGTCCTGGAAGCCTTTGGGTCAGTTGGTGCCATTTTGCAAGATGGTAAAAAAGTGCATGGAGGTTACTCTTGCCTTTTAGATATACCAAGTTTAAGGGGTAAGGATGGAAGGGAATATTTGATGTGAGAGTTACTTGATTTGTGTGTGTGTGTGTGTGGGGGGGGGGGAGGTTAAATGTTAGAGTGGGGGTTTTCCATATTTTTAACTGAAGGTTTAATTATCCCATTTTATCAGGGTCCAGACAATTTCATTTTTAGTGGGGTTGAGTGTCACTATGGTAACTTTTTGTATTGTTCTGATTCTTATTCTTGGACAAAAAGCCAAGAAGGGACTGTCATCTTGTGACTTAGTCTTTATCTTAGATCTTGGCCCAAAGGTGAAAAAGCAATTTTCTTTTTTTTGTGATCAAAATTGACAAGCATAAGGTTTCTAAACAAAATGACTCGGTGACACATTCATTTTCATCAATGTGGTTCTGTCTGAGATATGGGAAACTTGCTTTTTGTAGTCATTTGTCATTATAGTCTCTAATTGCTTATTGGTTTACTTTGATTTAGAGTTGAGACCATTTAATTGGAAATAAGCACATGTGCTATTCTGTAAATTCTCCAGTAGGCAGTGTACTTGATTTGTTAATAGAAAAGCCAGATAATTTATAGATTTATTTTCGGTATGCTTATGATCGAGGGTGATAATTCTAATAGCATTATTTTCAGATAATAAAATTCAGTTTTCTAATTCTATTATTGCCACACCGTTAATTTTTTTTAGGTTTCCTGATCTAGTCTAGGTAAGTGACTTTACTGCTTGAGCAGAGAGCTAGTGACAAGGGGCAGTCTTGTCCAGTACTAACAACAAATTGCACTAGTCTAAAACATTTTTAAAAAGCTGTGATTCTGTTGTGTTGGAGAAAAGCCCTCAGAAACCAAAGGACTACAATCCTTGGTTGAACATAGTTTCATTTATTAACCAGTGCTTAGTTTCTATCATAGGGCTAAAACACCGTGTTTTTTTGTGTTTATCGCTTAAGGTGCAACAAATTTCTAACATTAATCGTGGATTAGTGTCCAAATCTAAATACAACTTATTTCAGACTTTTCCACACTAAGGACATTGTTAGGACAGTACTTTACTTTGATTGTTCTACAGGGCCACCGTTTCACCTCTGTCAGGCTTCTTCTGGAACAAGTGCTGCTGAATCTCAATGTGAAGTTTCCATTTACAAAACTTTCACTTTAAAATGGCCCCGTAGAACAAAGTTAAGTGCTGTTCTAACAATATCCTTAGTGTGGAAAAGTCTGGGAGGTCCTGACACTATAGATTATGTTCATACTTTGACTATAAGAGGCATTGATTACACTGTATTTATAATCTTATGTGTTCTGTTTGATTACAAGTTATCTTTAGAACCTCATATCAATCTTTTGATAAAGAAAACTTTTTATTTGATGAGAAATTTAAGAAGTATTCATAATTTTTTTTAAGAGTATCCTTTTCGTCTTCTGGTGCAAGCATTACTGTTAGGCCAGATGGATTATTGCAATATTATTTACTTAGATTGCCCTGGGCAATTACTAAGGAAACTATAAACTGTACAGAACAACAGTATGACTGACTTTTTTTTCTTTTTGTCATAAGGTGACAATTGCTCCTTTTCTGCTCAAACTACATTGGCTTCTGACAGAGGCAAGGATTATTTTTAATTTCTATTGTGTATTGTTTGAAAACCTATGTGGAGAGGCACCATATTATATGTATTCTTTATTTCAGTTTTTTCCAGCAAAGAAATTTTCATTGCAAGAGAGATTTCCATTTAACTTTCCCAATTCTAAGGGGGAAAACGTGGAAACTTGTTCAATTCTATCTTTGCTTATCAAGCAGGAAAAAATTGGAAGACTTTACCATCTCATATTATGTTATTAACTAATTATAGATTGCATAGAAGATCTTTTTTTAAATATGAGTTGAATAATTAAAATACTGGTGCAGATTGTAGATTTTTGATCATTTAATCCTTTATACGATGTGATTTAATGATGTAATACTGAATTATTCTATGTTTTTAAAAAAATGTAAACTACTGTGCATTACGCTTGTGAGGTATTTGTGGTATGCAAATATCTAGTGTATTATAATATGAAGAAGCAAGGAGGCACCACATTCCTCAGGCTTTGCAGAGCATTGTGGATCAGGACTTTGGGAAGCTCTATGGGCACAATCCTGTAAGCAGATTTTATCCTGAGCAAACTCAACAAATTGACAGATTAAGCAGGAAACTAGATCTTCAAGAATGGTTCTCAGTGAGGATGTTGTGCAGAGACCTTATTCAGTTACCAGGGTAGATAGGAAGCAAGTGCTAGCTATTTGTTCCCACAGGTCTGCTGAAGTAAATTGACTAATGATACCTTTCCCATCAACAGTGATCACAGACTCCTGAATGTATTTCTGCTGTCAAATGTTCAAAAGATCTTGCAAGACAAAGCTCACACCATCCTGGTAGCTTCTTACTTAGCCTTGCCAGGCATAGTTCCTATGGCTTATTGCCTTCACATCGGATTGGCTGATGCCTCTGGGAACCCAGTCATCTCCAACTCATGAAGAGGACGGTATCTTATACCCCAGCCTCGGATCCATCTTGCTGATGACATGGCTTTTGAAGAGCACATATCACAGCTGCTGGTGTTGCAAGGTGTCTGTAGCCAACCTCCTTGCCTCCAGAAATCTCTTCCAAAACGTCCTATCAGCTCAAATGGATGCACTTTGCCTTCTGGTGTTTACAGAATTCTCATGTTGTCCATTCCCAGAATTGCTCAATTACCTCTTGATACTATTCAACACTGGCTTAATTTAAAAACAAACAAACAAAAACAAGCTCTGTGCACCTGAATTTATCTGGAGCAGTCATGGGCTACCATGACCAGGCTGACAGGAGATCAATGTGGTTCATCCAGTAGTATCATGATTAATGAAATACTTCACCTCATAAAGTCCTGCATTCATAACCCATCCTGTGTGTGGGACCTCAACATCATGCAGACTCAGCTTGTTACCCTTTCTTTCATACAGCTTAGTACAAGCACCACTCAAATAAACTCTCATGGAAAATTTTCTTCTTGGTGGCCTTTACCTCAGCCTGGCAAGTTATCATCTCATCCTGCCTCACACTGTTCTGCTCGTGGCATGCTTCTTTTTCCTGGTCTGGCTTGGGTATTGCATCTGCCCCTCTTTTGGATTACCTTGCTGGAAGCTGTTCTTGCCACTCAGCACCGTCTCAGCACCTGGACTCCACCTTTGACCGGCCTGTCTCGGATAGCCTACTTCTGCATCACCTCATCTTACTTTGTCTTTCTAGCCCTTTCCCCTTTTCTTCTTACCCTTTTCCGTCTATCCTTCTTTTGTGATTTGTAATTCTGTATCCGCTGATTTGGCGGTGGTCTAATCAGTACATTGTAAGCCACTTTGAGTCCGCTTTCGTGTGGAAAAAAGTGGGATATAAATGTACAAATAAATCACACTATAACATCTGGTCCACAGTCGGTAATATATTTATTCTACTTTTCCAGGGTAGTTCTGTAGACTCGCCCTAAGTTTCTACCCAAGATATTATCAGATTTCCATTTCAGCCGAAGCATTGCTCTGCCAGTATTTTTTCTTAAGCCTAGAGAGCTTTGTGCTCTTGGAACTGCAGACATTCTGGTTTGTGTGTTTTTTTGTTTGTTTTGTTTTTTACCTACAAGCCACCAAGGATATCTAAAGCAGTTATTTAATTTCCTTGAATGCAAACAACTCGGGAACAGGTCACAAAGTGTACCTTCTGCAGCTGTATATCTGATTGTATCAAATTCATCTATGATAAGGCCTACCTGCCTCTTCTAGGCTGCATCAAAATGCATTGGTTCTACATGAAAGTGGTATGCAACCTGAGGTCAGCCTCTATAGATGATATATTTGTGGAACTGCAACTTAGTCTTCTGCCCATACGTTCATAAAGCATATCTGCTAGGACACCTCATCGTGCCTGGATGGTTTGTTTGGACAATCTGTCTTGCAAAGTCTCTTTTGCCTGTTCCCCACTTCTATCCAACTATTTGGGAACGGCATCTATGGACTGCCCCACATTTACAGACATAGGCAACCATCAGCTTTGAGATCACCTTTTCACATGGGTTCATTGCCTCTACTTTTTCATAGAGAAAGCAGAATTGCTTACCAGTAAAGTGGAGTTCTCCATGGACAGCAGGAGAAAGCTGCAACATCATCCTGCCCTCCTTCCCCCATTTAACTTAAATCACACAGATATTATTGAACTGCTAAGGGAGAGAGGAAGAGCTGCTTGAAGAAATTCTGCACATACTCAGGTGGGCTGTACTACTTTGGAGAGCTCTGGGAGTGCACCAGTCTGGTGAGAACGTCACTAAGGATGATATTACCCCATTGTTTGGCTGTATTCCCTCGCTGTCCACAGATAATCTACCCTCCCCATCTTTTTTTTTTTTTTTTAAATAACTGGTAAGCAATTCTGCTTTCTCTTTAGGATTTGTTGCAAACATATAACTTGTTGGTTAAAAAACCTAGTTTGTATTAGATTGTGTTTAATTTGCTTATGGGAAGACATGGTCATTGAAATTCTTAAGTAATATTGAAACTGCTTCAGAGGAAATATGCCTATATTCTAGAAAGGTATAATATAAAAATGATTTTTTTAATTGTGCAAATTAGCTGCTTCATATTTATGTCGTTTAGATAAAGGCATATTAGCTCTAATCTAGGACTTCCAAAACCTTTCCAAGAGACCCAATTGGCAGTTTTTAGGTTATCTACAGTGAATGCATGAAGTACATTCTTACATTGCTGACTCAGTATATGAAAATGTGTGGATATTCTGAAAACCTGATAGGACGTGGGTTTCCCAAGACTAGCTTTGGAAACCCTGTTCCAGTCTACGACTCTTTAGCATTTATAGGCAAATAGAAAGGAGCAACAGTTAGGTAAGGAAAGAGTTGCCGAGTTTTTGTCAGTCTGTAATCTGTGACTGTGACTGTTTGATTAGTATCTGAATTTTGTTTACTTTGTCAGTCCTATTACTACACCTCTTGCTCTCTGACTTGATGTAGACATAATTTCTTTACTTAGTGAGGGAGCAGACTTGCATAAGGATCTAATTTGCCATGTTCTGTTGCTTTGGTTGCAGTTGGAAAACATTTTCCATATAAAAATGTAACACTGAGTTGGCCCAGAGGCTCAGTAGCAGAGGTTTAGGGCTGCACTGTGGGATAGCCTTGTTTTTAATATAATTTCAGCTTTGGCGCCTGCCTGTAGGTGCTGGGGATTTGTAGGAAAAGCTCATGCTCCTATCCAAATAACTAGAGAGAAGCAATTAATGCTTATATATTTTGAGAAGGAGCCTTGGACATGGAGTAACATTGGTTATATAAACAGCCTCTAATAGCATTATTGTTATTAAGATTTTAAGCAGTTTACAACCAGCAAAACAGTCTCTTGGGAATTACACTTATGAACAACATGAAATACTTCTAGTTCGCAATCATAGGATACATGTGAGGGTCATTTGAACAGGTTGCAGGGCAGGCATGAGGGGAGGGAGAGAGCAAGGCTGACTTGTAATTGTAGTTGGAGTGAGAGATGGAACTGGGAAGACTGGAGCCTGAAAAGGAAAAAGCAGGAGGAGATTTCAGGTCTTAATTGTGGAATTGTGTGCAAAAACGCTACAAATATACTAATTTGCAGGATTTTAAAATATTGTGTGCGGAATTTTCAAACATTTTGAAAATATGAATATCCACACATTTTCATATACTGAGTCTCCAATGTAAGGATGTACTTCATGCATTCACTGTAGATAACCTAAAAACTGCCAATTGGGTCTCTTGGAAAGGTTTACATTTTTATCACAGAATTCCCCCAGGAGTAGTGATTGGTGGATACCACGTATACACCAAAAAGAACTAAAAGAGAAACTTACAGCTAGTGTTAAAAATCGTATGCTGTAACTGCATGCAGCCCTACCAGCTGCACACGAGCATATACTTGAAGTCTTGTGCCCAGTACGCTTAGTCTCGTGGACTCATTCCCTCAGGAGCTGGCTGCATAACTTTGCCAGTTAGCCAACAAAGAACTGGAGTGCAGGAAATATCTGGCCAGGGTTGCTTATTACACCTTTTGATATTACATCCAGACTCTCAGCTATGGGATTGGGGATGTGCAGACTTTTATGACTGCATGTCTCTGACCTGAAACCTGAGGTTCAGGAAAGATTAGTGGAGATAATCTTTTTAGGGACAAGGTGGAGGAGGTCACAGACCTCTTAAAGAAACATACTGACACCATTCAGCTCCTCTCTTGTCAGCCTCCAGCTTTCTTCTCCTACTAACAGGTTTTTGACCGGGCCTAGGTACCAAACCACCATCTCCCTTTTCTATCCATCTTCAACGCTCCCAACCACATCAGCCCCAAACCTAGAATGCCCAGCCGGCTCCCCAGTCAAAGTAAGAAGTGGACAATGGATGCGTCCTTCTTGAGATGGGAGGCTCATGTAGATGGGCTTCACAACCAGGGAGTGTGGTCTGCTCAGGAATCAAATCTCCACATCAACCTTATAAGTACATAAGTAATGCCATACTGGGAAAAGACCAAGGGTCCATCGAGCCCAGCATCTTGTCCACGACAGCGGCCAATCCAGGCCAAGGGCACCTGGCAAGCTTCCCAAACGTACAAACATTCTATACATGTTATTTCTGGAATTTTGGATTTTTCCAAGTCCGTTTAGTAGCGGTTTATGGACTTGTCCTTTAGGAAACCGTCCAACCCCTTTTTAAACTCTGCTAAGCTAACCGCCTTCACCACATTTTCCGGCAATGAATTCCAGAGTTTAATTACACGGGTGAAGAAAACTTTTCTCCGATTTGTTTTAAATTTACTACACTGTAGTTTAATCGCATGCCCCCCTAGTCCTAGTATTTTTGGAAAGCGTGAACAGACGCTTCACATCCACCTGTTCCACTCCACTCATTATTTTATATACCTCTATCATGTCTCCCCTCAGCCGTCTCTTCTCCAAGCTGAATAGCCCTAGCCTCCTTAGTCTTTCTTCATAGGGAAGTCGTCCCATCCCCGCTATCATTTTAGTCGCCCTTCGCTGCACCTTTTCCAATTCTACTATATCTTTCTTCAAGAGCTAAGGACTATTTGGAACACTCTAAAGGCTTTCAGAGATCAGCTACAGAACCAAATTGTTGTCATCCAAACTGACAATCAGGTTGCATCTCACCTGAAAAGTATGTCTCCTCCTTTTATGATGTCTGTTGGAGGTAAGAGAACCTCTGTTTTGGATCATCCCACACCTAAAGTTCATGAAACATAGTAACATAGTAGATGACGACAGAAAAAGACCTGCACGGTCCATCCAGTCTGCCCAACAAGATAAACTCATATGTGCTACTTTTTGTGTATACCCTACCTTGATTTGTATCTGTCCTCTTCAGGGCACAGACCGTATAAGTCTGCCCCGCCTCCCACCACCGGCTCTGGCACAGACTGTATAAGTCTGACCAGCACTATCCTCGCCTCCCAACCACCAGCCCTGGCATAGACCGTATAAGTCTGCCCAGCACTATCCCCGCCTCCCAACCACCAGCCCTGCCTCCCAGCACTGGCTCTGGCACAGACCGTATAAGTCTGCCTAGCATTATCCCCGCCTCCCAACCACCAGCCCTGCCTCCTAACTCCTCACAGTGACCTAGATATTTATCTGTCCCAAATTGTTCTCGTCCCCCCCCCCAACTGGTCTTACTTCCCCCTACATCTGGAGGAATTTCAGTATTATAAAGGGGACAAAGTGCCCAATTATTTTGCCCTGACCTCGCCACCATTTCTCCATTCCCTCGCAGAAAGACATTCCAGGGTCATAACAATCAAACCAGAAGAGGCATAGCACCCCCCACCCCAGTGTGAAGTTCGTGTATTCATCTCAAGAGAGTGGTCACATTGTAAAGGTGGAGGTCCGAAAGGCCCAGCCCACCCTTTCCCTTGCTCTGTGTTAGCTTCCAGAAGCTAATTCTGACTTTGCAGGTTTTGCAAATGAATGTATCTACTGCTGTTTGGTAACTTTGCTCAACTTGCCTCCGGACCCAGATGGGCATCATCAGTAATGGATATAATATTTTAGGAAGCATTACCATCTTTACTAAAGCTACACTGCCATACAAGGAAAGGGGCAAATTGTTGTTTCATTTACTTTAGCCAACTTATCAGTGACGTTGTGTTGGTAAACCTTCACTGAATCTGCAGTCTTGGAATATTCCCAGGTACTTAAGCTTGCCATCCGCCATTGCAGGGGAAAGGATGAGATTCTTAGGTACACACACAGATTCATTACTGGCAGTGTCTCTGATTTGCCAAAGTTATTATAGAAACCAGAAAAGGTCCCAAACTGTTGGATTAATGTGCTAATTCTAGGTACATTTTCTGTGGCATTGCCGATGAAGAACATCATGTTGTCCACCAACACGTTGATTCTACAGTCCCCCACAAACCTGTGAACATCTCATCTTTATAGCCAGGGGCTCCAGTGACAATATGAAGAGAAGGGGGGAGGGGGCAACCTTGCCTTGTTCCCTTTGCAGGGGAAAGATGTCTGTCTGCTTCTCATTGATCAGCAGTTGGGCAGAGGGGGCCCTGTATAATTTGACCAACCATTGCTGAAAGGAGCCCTCTATGCCACATTGTTGCTCCATCCAAAATGTCCCAAGTCACCTTATCAAAAGAATTTCTGTGACTAGACTGGCCAAGATATCGTTACCTCACACAAAGCTGCTACTGCTTTCAGAATGTTTGCGGATGCAAAGCTTTCTGGATCAAACCCCACCTGATCAATATGTATCAAGTCTGGCACTATCCTACTGAGGCATTATGCTAATATTGCTGTTAAAATTTTCATAGCCTGATTTAGGAGGGATATGGGCCTATAGGACCCCACTGCCTCCAGATCTCTTCCTGGTTTGGGTAAGAAAACCACATGGGCATGGCATTGTTCTGGCAAAATAACTGACTCCCTTGTTGGAAATCCCCACGTAGCCGTCATAGCAGGGCCAATGTGGGGTCTTAAAATTTTATAAAACTCTGGTACCTTGCTATCTGTTCCTGGGGCCTTGACCAGCTTACGTTTACCGATACCTTGTTGAATTTCTTTTACTGTTATTGGTGCATTTAGCATGTGCAGCTGGCCGCTCAACACCTGTGTCTTTGCCATTATGTCTGGATCACTAGTGTAAGTCACTGACTCTGCCCCTTGTAAGCGTGCGACTCAAATATTTTCTAGTTGGCCATACTAAGTTGTCTAGTAGCTTCTCGGCTTTATTTCCCCAGTAGTGAAAGTTATATACATGAATAAATGACAACGCCTGCTGCATTAAAACATCTTTTTCCTATGTTCTAAGTAGTTCTTCCAATGGCTAGATATGGATGAATGCTTATGTTGTTGTCTGTAAGTTCACAACTGCGTGGTTAGTAGCCAGATCAGCTTGTCTCTCAGGTATGCATTAGCTACCTTCCAGTTTACTATATTTGTCACTTCCCATTGTCGTTGTGGGTATATTCTCGCCAAGCATCTACTAAGAATGACTTAAAGGCATCATCCAAATATATTGTTGGGTTCATTTTCCACACCTGGTCCTATTGTTACGTTTGCCATCTTATACTTACCGATAAGGTGCCAACAGTGTTCCTCTCAGAGGACTTGCTCTTTGAGCTGATGAAGGCCTGCATGGAACCAGTGTTCACGCTGAGAGGAATGTCTTTGAGGTATGAGCAGAACTTCTTACCTTAGTCAGATGCGATTCAAGGACTTGCTCATTTCTTCAAAGGAAAGTTCAAGAAAATTATCCAGAAACAGGGTATAAAGGGGTGGGCCAATTGTATGGTCTTTACCTGAAAATTTGGAACTAGGTAATGCAACTTCAGCTGATTATGGGTGACAGGAAGCTGCTGAAGTGAATGAAAGAAAAAAAACAGTACCAGATGGTCGGTCTGAGGCATAGGTATTACACCAAGAATTCCTATCGAGAAGAGGGAATTATCCTGTCCTAACACAAGATCTAAAGTATGGCTGGCAGTATGTGTCGGACAGTTTACTAGTTGTTTGAGTTCCATATAATTTAGAAATGACAATGACTACTCTTGGATGAGTTGGAGCATCAGTATGTATATTGAAATTACCTACAATTATTAGGTCATGAAAGCGAGTGACTGCACCTGCCAAGGATTGCAAAAAAGTATCCCAGATATTTGAGGTAATACTGGGAGATTGTAGCATAATAGCAAAACCAAAAGGGAGATCGGTTAGTATGCGAAGAGCCAAATTTTCTGGACATTGAAAAGTGGATGAAGAAGCCTCATTTGACAGGTAGGTTTAATGGTACGCAAATCCCTAAACCCCTAACCCTCTTCAAGGCTCGGGCAGAATGGAAAGCATTAAAACCTGGTGGGAGACATTGAAACAAATATGATTCTTCACCGCCCCTAAGCCAGATCTCAGTTAAGCCCTAGAACTATTGCTAAAATAGATCAAGTGGGACTGCTACAAAGTTCTATACACAGTTCATGCAAACACAGTACCGCACCTTCATCACATGCAAAACACAGGCCCTCACCAATGCTGGGTTTTATTTTGCTTTGTGGTCATTCTGTTATTCCAGTCAGTTCTTAATGCTTAAGGGGATCTTACTGTCACAGCATACATAAGAATAGCCATAATGGATCAGAGCAATGGTTCATATAGTCTAGTATCCTGCTTCCAACAGTTGGCCAATCCACTGGCAGAAACCCAAATAGTAGCAACATTCCATGCTACCAATCCCAGGACAAGCAGTGGCTTCCCCCATATCTATCTCAATAACAGACATGTTACAATGGAAGGAAGAATATAGAAGACAAGAAAAATCTGCAGCGCTATAATGTATTTGCCTTTCATCTTGCTCAAGGACTGTTATACCTGGTCCTTTTTTTTTTTTTGTAGCATTTCATTTTTCCTTCATAAAATACCTCGGTGTAGATGGTGAAGCCATGTAAAATTTCATTCTGTTTGGTGGAGCTCCATACAAGCCAGAGTAGCGCTCTGCGGTTTTAGGAAACTTAAGCCAAATAGTCATTGAAAAAGAATGTTTACTTGCCCTTTTGTCTTAAGTCATAACAACTCTTTGCTTGTCAGTATAGTTTAGAATCCTAACAATCACAGGTCTTGGTCTCACAGCATGTTCTCAAAGCCTATGTGCTTTCTTGGCTTTAATTAGTTCCTTTTCTGGATTAAGCCAAGTGTTTCAGGTAGCAATGTCTGCAGTTTGGGCTAGTTCTCAATCTGCAACTGTTTCTGGGAGGCCAATAATGCAAATGCTGTCTGTTCTGTCTTTTTATTCAGTCCATTAGAGCTGTATTTTCTCTCCTCAGTGCTGCAGGCTGTTCTGTTTCTGATTTTCTGAGAGGCCAGCTTGTTTTCATTTATCTCAAGTTGCATGTTTATCTAATCACTCTGATTTGGTCCGTTGAAGATTTTAATGTGATAAAACTTCCTTCTAAGAGGCAGATGCAGCAACCAAACGTAAAAAAATCTAAATCGTTAAAGTCCCTAACGATTTTAAAATAACGAAAAATGCACCAAAAAAAAAAGTCACACATGCTGAGATCGGTATTGAAACGTACAATGTATCAAAGAATCACAATACACATCGTTAATCGGCCCCCAAATCATGCGCAGAGCAGCCAAGCGTTATGTTAGCTGCTCTGCGCATGCCACAAACAGTCAAAACACAGTCAAATCACAAGCACATGGCTCCCAAATCAAAATAAAAAGGATCGGGAGGGGGCAAGGGCGCTCATCAGGAGCGTCCTGTACGGACGGCCTTGCCCCCCCCCCCCGCTGCTCCCCACTTTCCGCCGCTCCCCCCACCCCGGAAAAGCAAACTTCTAGAAGCCCCTGCCCCCCTCCCTTCCTCACTACTCTCTCACCTCAGCTCCGCCTCCCGACATCCTCCGTCCGTGCCCCGCCCCCTTTTGGGGTCGTCGCCGCCATTCCCCTCCTCCATCGGGCCCCCCCTTCCTCTTACCGGGCCCGTGCAGCGCCTCTCTCCTCTGTCCGAAGGCGCTGCACGGGCAAGAAGAAAGCCTGATGCCTGCCTTTGCCCAGCTTCGATGGCGCGTCTTTCTCCTGCTGGGCCCGCCCCTTTCTGACGTCGGTAACCTACGTAGGTTACTGACGTCAGACAGGGGCGGGCGCAGCAGGAGAAAGACGCGCCATCGCGAAGGCAGGCATCAGCTGATTCAGCTTTCTTCTTGCCCGTGCAGCGCCTTCGGACAGAGGAGAGAGGCGCTGCACGGGCCCGGTAAGAGGAAGGGGGGCCCGATGGAGGAGGGGAATGGCGGCGACGACCCCAAAAGGGGGCGGGGCACGGACGGAGGATGTCGGGAGGCGGAGCTGAGGTGAGAGAGTAGTGAGGAAGGGAGGGAGGCAGGGGCTTCTAGAAGTTTGCTTTTTCGGGGTGGGGGAGCGGCGGAAAGTGGGGAGCAGCAGGGGGGGGGGGGCAAGGCCGTCCGTACAGGACGCTCCTGATGAGCGCCCTTGCCCCCTCCCGATCCTTTTTTTATTTTTATTTTTTTATGTGTTTTCTGAGGTCCTTTGGACCAATCACAGCGCTTTTAGCTCTGCTAATGCGCTGGGATTGGCTCAAAGTTTGTTTATTTTTTCACTTAACACTTTTTCCTGGCACAGAGCTGTCCTAACGAGAGGTCCAGACCTCTCGTTAGTTTTCCTGCCTTTTTCCTGCGTAAAGGCAATCGGAAAAGGTTAGTGCACGTCGTTTCAATGGGGTTTTCACACTAATTGCTCATCTCCATTCCGTTTTCGTTAGCTGCTACTGTCGTCGGAAAATAGGCTTAAGTGCATGGAAAGGATAGGAAATTCTTCCCTGAGGGCTCATTTAACGATGAAAAACGTTTAGTGCATCTACCTCTAAGACTGCAGAAGCTTTTTCAGAAATCACTTGAATCATGCCTTCTTTCATTTTCAATATAAGCCTTTCTGACTCAGATGTCATTTTAGGTACTACTAAACCTATAGTAGTTCTCCAAGGACAGTAGGATATTGGTCCTAGTGAAACTCACTGTATGAATGGACTTTTAACGTGACACTTGTGGAAAACTGAGGTGGCTCCATATGTTTACACCAGTGTTGGAAAGTTCCAAAGATGTTTGCTTGACTGTTAGAAAGCTTAGAGAACTTTATTACTGTCTGTCTTTGCCTGAGTTCCATTCAATGATTCTGCTCACTTGTGAAGACCTACAGTGTTTGAAGAACACCTTACAGGTAAAACAACTTTCCTTTTTTATTAAAGGGAAAAATTTGAAATTTCTGAATTACATTGAAGTGCCAGAACATCCTTATTTTTAAACTTAATCATAGTCAAAATTGTAGAGGTAATTTTTTTTTTTTAGATTTTTCTCTCTTTAGGACATAGCCCATGGGTACCTAAGTGAAAAGTATGCGTATAGACTGTCTTTGAAAATTGCTATGCGTGCAGAGTACTTCTGCACTATTTTTGGACAGATAGATATTGTGAGGAAAATGCATGCATTATTTCTGATCGTGTCTAAAACCTGCACCTTTTCCAACAAGATCATTGAGGGGCCTGCTTAGAAAGCTGTGTGAACTGTTAATGTGGCAGTTAGCACCTGCTGACAGTTAATGTAGGTAGCTTAGAAGTTAACGGGGAACTTCACTGATAGTTAATATAATATAGTTAAAGCCTCCTGAATTAGGTGTAGCTAACAATGTTGTTACCTGCCATTCCATTAATGTGTGCTAAAGAGCTTTTCTCTGTTAAATGGCAAAATGACAGGGACACTCTGAGCAGTTAAAATAGAGGCTTTTAATTACAGCACAGTTATTTTTGGCCTTTATATTTTATATATTCACTTTATTTTTGTATACTGTTACTGTATTGATATTTGAAAGTCTACACCTATTCTATTTTCTTATTGTACTGCGCCTACAACTATTTTGGTTAAGCAGAATATAAATGTTTAAGTATAATTTAAATTAAAATATTAGCTTGATTATTAAATTGATCCTTGAGTGAGGAAAGGTTTCATGTAAGTATTTTAATCACATAAATGACTTTGAAAATTGTCCTCAAAATCTGTAAATGATTTTGGCTCCTTGATTGTGTAAAAAAAAAAAAAGAACTGTAAATCTTCCATATTTTCATTACATACTAAGGGTCCTGTGTACTAAGGTGCACTAGCGATTTTAGCACATGCTAAAAATTTGTGTGTGCAAGCCGTGTAGACGCTCATAGGAATATTAAAGGCATCTGCGTGGTTGGTGTGCGCTAAAAACTCTTACGTACCTCCAGCACGGCTTGGTAAATAGGGCCCTAGGATTTGAAATTTTTAAGATTTTTTTTTTTAGTTTACAGGAGGCAGTTTAAAAATGAAAAACAAAGATCATGACTCTTCTTCACTATGCAATTATTGTTCCCAGCAGCTGCTTATTTTTTTACTTCAAGCCTTTGGTTACCATTCCTAGTTTTGCTTTTCTGGATAGTAGTATTGTATTTGTACAGATAATGTGATCTTGACTGTGCAGTTTGTATAGTAGCTTTAATTTTGGTAACTGGTCTCCGATAAAGGGGCCAGGGGTGGCCTTGCAGACCACTGAAAGTAAAAAATAATAGTGACTGTGCTATCAGTAAGTGCTGTTTGCTTTGTTTTGAGGATATGTGTTCTGTGGTTTTGTTCAACAGTTTTACTTCAAGATCATTAGCAATTTCATGCATTTGTTTATATGTGTTTAACAGAAAAACTTTAATGGTTTAAGAAAATAAAACTTTACCATGGCTCTTCCATGTGAGATTAGCAATTTTTATGCCTAGGGATTTTATTTGGCTACTGTAGTACTACTACTACTTAACATTTCTAAAGCGCTACTAGGGTTACGCAGCGCTGTACAATTTAACATGGAAGGACAGTCCCTGCTCAAGGAGCTTACAATCTAAAAGACAGATGTACTGTAGTCATAGTATATGCAAATTTGAGAGAGGTATATAACTTTTAAAGCTTTATGCAACCCTGTTTAAAGATATACTGCCGTAAACAGGTTCTATTCTCTGTGGGGTAGGTCAAATAAGTTGTGGACAGCTTTCATGCTGAAAATTTTTATTTAAAAAATATTTTTAAGTACCACCAGTCCAAAGAACTGAAGTAAGGCATACAAAACATAATTTATATAGATACACAAAACAACCAAAGCAGAAAATAGTAATAACTTAAATAGGTACAGACAATGTTAAAATTTGTTTTGCTGAGTATTTATTTCATATTTTTGGTAGTGGCTTATAAAAATTCTTTAGATGTCTTTACATATTCTTACTGCTAGTTGAAACTGATTAATTTTCATGCCAAATTATTCAATTCATCAAGATTATAAGTATGGTCCAGTGTAGTTTTGTTGACATGTTTTGTTTTCTCTTTATTAATGGTGTGATGAGTGATATAAGTGGAAAAACAAAACCTCTCCCTTCATGGCCTATTCATGTTGCAGAATCATTGAATGGAATTGTGAAATTTTTTTGAAACAGTTGAGATCTGTTTCAGGAAGAACTAGGAAATCTTTTACTGATATTGTCTTGTGCCTTGATAACTCCACACTAGAAGCCGCATTGAAACTCAGGACCCAAAATGAAGCATTTAAGAGGCTTGCCCAATATCAGTCCATTGTGATCAAACCAGCAGACAAAAGGGGGTGGTGTGTTAGTGGTTATGGATATGGATGACTACAAGCAGGAGATCCAGAGAGAACTTGATGACAGCACCTTCTGTTTGAGACTGAGAAGAAAGCCTACTAAGGACATTTAAAATGAGATTGTCTCTCTTGTCAAGATTGCTGAAGGTAGTGGGTTCCTGACTACCCTTGAGGTGGATTTCCTGCAAGTAAAGAATCCAGTCAACTGATTATCTACACCCTCCCCCAGATCCAGAAATGAATAACCAATCCCCCAGGTAGAACAATTATTGCGCCGATGGCTTAGTTTTGGAATATATATTCATAACATGTTCAATATATATAGGCTAGGGTGCCACAGCAAGTTTTTTTTTTTTAAATTATACAAATGCACCCAGAGGAAGGAGCATTTAAGTAGTTTTGTTTGCTTTTGCTTCAAAGTTTTGAATGTTTTATAGTTGGTTTTTGTTCTTTATATGGTGAACTTTCTTTTTTACACTTCAGTGCTTTTAACCTTTTTCTGTTGGTCCAGATGTGATGAAGTTTGTTATTTTTCCACTAGCTGGGTCTTTGTCTCTTTTCATTTCAAGCTGTTTCATAACTTATATTTTTTATTTATGTGTAGTTCTTAGTTATTTCATTTATTTATGTGATCATTTATAACAGTTATGGAGTCATTTCTAAATGAGATATGGCTTTAATCTTTTTTTTATTTAACTCTTTTTTTTTTACATATATTCATAAGTGTTTTTTTTTTTTTACAGCAACTTAGCCCCTGATGCAACCATTTCCAGGCGAAACATGACCATGTTGGGCACAGATGTTTGAATCTCTGGGAGTCTTTAAATGTTAAATAAACACTGTCTGCCTTCTTATAACGTCTGCCTCTTTTGTGGTACATAAGCATTGCCATACTGGGACAAACTGAAGATCCATCAGCCGAGTATGGTGTTTCCAACAGTGGCAAGATCCCAGAACAGTAGAGCAGGTCTTATACTGCTTTATCCTAGAAATAAGCAGTGGATTTTCCCAAGTCCATCTTAATAATGACTTATATACTTTCCTTTTAGAAAATGAGCCAAACCTTTTTTAGACCCTGCTAAGCTAACTGCTTTTATCATATTCTCAGGCAATGAATTCCAAACTTTAATTGCAGTTGAGTGAAAATATACTCTAAGCACTGTGTTCTTCTTTGAAAATGTATATAAATAAAAGGTCACCCTAGAAATTTGTATACAGTAAATTAATTTTGCTTAACTATGTATTGTCTAGAATTGGTTTCACGAAATTGTACAAACTAACATAAAACACATTTTGAATCAAATTTAGCTGGTAGTGTTCATTAGGTACAAAGGACCAGTTAATCAATTCTTTTACCTAGTCAGATTTTTATATGTAATGCTCACATTTTTTTGTAAAGAGATGTAGTACAACATTCTAGTATTCATATTGATCTTGGAGAAAATTGGGTTTTCTGATGAGTCGGTCACTTATATGGGTATATGATTGTGATTTGCACCGGTTACCTTGCAAAGATGGCAAAGCCTTTGCTCATGCCAAGCAAGTTATGATACTATCTTTCCAAACATTTGAAAAATGGATTCATGTGTTCTCAAAGACTCATTCAGTTCAACTATGCATAATATTTAAATTAGAATAATGTGTAACCTACTCACAGTATGTGAGGAAAGATATAGGATAAAAAATATCAATCAAATTGTGAAAAGGAGGGGATCTTCAGAACGACCACCAGGTCAGAGAGCAAAACATATAAAATTGCCAAAGTTTATCAGCTCTTTATAATAGCTGTCTGCATCATCATATAAATCCATTTCAAACTGTGCACAACTTTAAATAAAGTGCTAAAGCGGTGAATTCCCTACATCAGTCATCACACAATGTCCAAAAATAGAAAGCAGAGTAGGGTTAAATGGTTAATTCTCTCAATGGGGAGGAGGTTAGATAGTGGGGTTCCCCAAGGGTCTGTGCTGGGTCTGCTGCTTTTTAACATAATTTATATACAGCGGTGGAAATAAGTATTTGATCCCTTGCTGATTTTGTAAGTTTGCCCACTGACAAAGACATGAGCAGCCCATAATTGAAGGGTAGGTTATTGGTAACAGTGAGAGATAGCACATCACAAATTAAATCCGGAAAATCACATTGTGGAAAGTATATGAATTTATTTGCATTCTGCAGAGGGAAATAAGTATTTAATCCCTCTGGCAAACAAGACCTAATACTTGGTGGCAAAACCCTTGTTGGCAAGCACAGCGGTCAGACGTCGTCTGTAGTTGATGATGAGGTTTGCACACATGTCAGGAGGAATTTTGGTCCACTCCTCTTTGCAGATCATCTCTAAATCATTAAGATTTCTGGGCTGTCGCTTGGCAACTCGCAGCTTCAGCTCCCTCCATAAGTTTTCAATGGGATTAAGGTCTGGTGACTGGCTAGGCCACTCCATGACCCTAATGTGCTTCTTCCTGAGCCACTCCTTTGTTGCCTTGGCTGTATGTTTTGGGTCATTGTCGTGCTGGAAGACCCAGCCACGACCCATTTTTAAGGCCCTGGCGGAGGGAAGGAGGTTGTCACTCAGAATTGTACGGTACATGGCCCCATCCATTCTCCAATTGATGCGGTGAAGTAGTCCTGTGCCCTTAGCAGAGAAACCCCCCCAAAACATAACATTTCCACCTCCATGCTTGACAGTGGGGACGGTGTTCTTTGGGTCATAGGCAGCATTTCTCTTCCTCCAAACACGACGAGTTGAGTTCATGCCAAAGAGCTCAATTTTTGTCTCATCTGACCACAGCACCTTCTCCCAATCACTCTCGGCATCATCCAGGTGTTCACTGACAAACTTCAGACGGGCCGTCACATGTGCCTTCCGGAGCAGGGGGACCTTGCGGGCACTGCAGGATTGCAATCCGTTATGTCGTAATGTGTTACCAATGGTTTTCGTGGTGACAGTGGTCCCAGCTGCCTTGAGATCATTGACAAGTTCCCCCCTTGTAGTTGTAGGCTGATTTCTAACCTTCCTCATGATCAAGGATACCCCACGAGGTGAGATTTTGCGTGGAGCCCCAGATCTTTGTCGATTGACAGTCATTTTGTACTTCTTCCATTTTCTTACTATGGCACCAACAGTTGTCTCCTTCTCGCCCAGCGTCTTACTGATGGTTTTGTAGCCCATTCCAGCCTTGTGCAGGTGTATGATCTTGTCCCTGACATCCTTAGACAGCTCCTTGCTCTTGGCCATTTTGTAGAGGTTAGAGTCTGACTGATTCACTGAGTCTGTGGACAGGTGTCTTTCATACAGGTGACCATTGCCGACAGCTGTCTGTCATGCAGGTAACGAGTTGATTTGGAGCATCTACCTGGTCTGTAGGGGCCAGATCTCTTACTGGTTGGTGGGGGATCAAATACTTATTTCCCTCTGCAGAATGCAAATAAATTCATATACTTTCCACAATGTGATTTTCCGGATTTAATTTGTGATGTGCTATCTCTCACTGTTACCAATAACCTACCCTTCAATTATGGGCTGCTCATGTCTTTGTCAGTGGGCAAACTTACAAAATCAGCAAGGGATCAAATACTTATTTCCACCACTGTATGATCAAGAGATGGGAATAACTAGTGAGGTAATTAAATTTTCTCATAACAGTTACTCAGAGTTGTGAAATCACAAGAGGATTGTGAAAAATTACAAGACTGGGAGACTTGTCATCCAAATTTCAGATGCGTTTAATGTGAACAAGTGCAAAGTATTGCTTATGGGAAAGAGGAACCCAAACTATAGCTACGTGATGCAAGGTTCCACATTAGGAGTCACTTCCCAGGAAAAGGATCAAGGTGTCATCATTGATGATACGTTGCAGCCCTCTGCTCATTGTGCAGTGGCATCTAAGAAAGCAAATAGAATGTTAGGAATTATTAGGAAAGGAATGGAAAACAAAAATGTGAATGTTATAATGCCTTTATATCGCTCCATGTTGAAACTGTACCTCGAATAGTGTGTGCAATTCTGGTCCCCGCATCTAAAAAAAGACATAGCAGAACTAGAAAATGTACAGAGAAGGGCAATGAAAATGATAAAGTGGATGGGACATCTTCTCAATGAGGAAAGGCTAAAGCAGCTAGGGCTCTTGAGTGTGGGGAAGAGCTTGGCAGAGGGGAGATATGATAGAGGTCTGTAAAAAATACTGAATGGAGTAGAATGAGTATACATGAAAGGCTTGCTTACTCTTTAAAAATAATACTAGGACTAGGGGGCACACAATGAAGCTACTAAGTAGTAAATTTAAAACAAACCAGTGAAAATATTTCTTCACTCAATGTGTAATTAAACTCTGGAATTTGTTGGCAGAAAATGTGGCAAAAGTAGTGTAGCTTAGCATGGTTTAAAAAAGTTTAGATAATTTCCTAAAAGAAAAGTCCATCAGCCATTATTAAAATGGATGAGAAAATCCAGTCCTTATTTGTAGGATAAGCAGCATAAAATTTGTTTTACTGTTTTAGGATTTTGCCAGGTACTTGTGTCCTGGATTGGCCATTTTTGGAAACAGGATGCTGGGCTTGACGGACCTTAGATCTGTCTCGGTATGGTAATGCATTTATGTTCCTATGTTATGTTTTTTTTAATATATATATCCAATCCAAGAGTGAGTTTCCAGGATGATATCCAAGTATAATTATATCAATCGCTTATCTTGGCTGTGAAGCTGATGGCTGCTTGACAGAGAACTCGATTCTTCCTCGGGAACATTCTCAACAGCACAATTAATTGATGCAGGCAAAATTGCCTGATTTCGGCATCTCCTGAATAACTTCAAAAAATTGATATTTTTAAATTCTATATCATTCCTTGTATCACAAGCTTCATGTCGTCTGTATTGTTGGATTATTTTTTTTTCTTGTGGAGCTCTTTGACTTGTTTATAAACTAACTAACTAACTAACTCACTCCTTATGCGTAGCAAAAAGCTAACTTTCTTTTTCTCTCTGGGATGATTTGTTCTGTTTCATCTAGGGCTGTTTTTCACATTTCCAGCATAGTATTCCTGTTTAATGGGTCAGTTGTGTTTTCTACTTATTCATATTGGTTGTTCTTGTGCAAGAACCTAACCATTCCGTATTGCTTGTTTTCTGAATGTTTGAATCCACATGTTCCATTCCTTTTTAAGCATTCTCCCTGGAGTACTCATTTTATTACAGGCATTGCAAGCATGGCTGGGATTTTCATTAAAATAAATAAGATTGAGTTCAGCAGAGAGGAGAATTACTGGGCAGTATATTGAGCCTTCTAGCTCCACTGCTTTTGGAGTCAAGGAGGCTAGACTGTCTTGTGGATTAAGTAGCCCACTTTTTTCTGAATGTTGTCTATATCTTGTTGGGCATTCCACTACTTCTCAGATGTGTCATTCTCTATCCCTTGTATACTGGTGCTGACTACCTCTGTCGCATACAGGCATCAACCTGTTCTGAGCCAAGCCTCAGCAATCTATGGTGAGCATGCAAGCATACTTAGTATGCATTATTGCATCTACTAGGTTGTCTTAGGCCCTTCTGCAACCAACAGCTATGGACGCCTTGACTTTGGCCTAGGAATACTTTCAGGCTTATTTTCGAAAGAGAAGGGTGCCCATCTTCCGACACAAGCAATAGATGGGTGTCCTCTCAGGGTCGCCCAAATCGGCATAATCGAAAGCTGATTTTGGGCACCCTCAACTGCTTTCCGTCGCGGGGACGACCAAAGTTCAAGGGGGCGTAACGGCAGTGTAACAAAGGTGGGACTGGGACGTGCCTAACACATGGGCGTCCTCGGCCGATAATGGAAAAAAGAAGGGCGTCCCTGACAAGCACTTGGCCGACTTTACTTGGTCCATTTTTTCCTGCGACCAAGCCTCAACAAGGTGCCTGATCCATTTTTATTCTTGCGACCAAGCCTTAAAAAGTTGCCTGAACTGACCAGATGACCACCGGAGGGAATCAGGGATCACCTCCCCTTACTCCCCCAGTGGTCACTAACCCCCTCCCACCCTAAAAAAAAAACCTTTAAAAATATTTTTGCCAGCTTCAAATGTCATACCCAGCTCCCTGACAGCAGTACGCAGGTCCCTGGAGCAGTTTTAGTGGGTGCAGTGCACTTCAGGCAGGCGGACCCAGGTCCTCCCCCCCCCCTCCAACTGTTACACTTGTGGTGGTAAATGTGAGCCCTTCAAAACCCACCAGAAACCCACTGTACCCACCCCTTAGGGCTACGGTAGTGGTGTACAGTTGTGGGGAGTGGGGTTTTTTTTTGGGGGGGGGGTTGGGGGGGGCTCAACACCCAAGGTAAGGGAGCTATGTACCTGGGAGCAATTTGTGAAGTCCACTGCAGTGCCCCCTAGAGTGCCCAGTTGGTGTCCTGGCATATGAGGGGGACCAGTGCACTACGAATGCTAGCTCCTCCCATGACCAAATGGCTTGGATTTGGTCGTTTCTGAGATGGGCGTCCTCGGTTTCCATTATCGCCGAAAATCAGGGACGACCATCTCTAAGGTCGACCTAAATGTGGAGATTTCGGTGTCCCAAACCGTATTATCGAAATGAAAGATGGCCGCCCATCTTTTTCGATAATACGGGTTTCCCCACCCCTTTGCGGGACATCCTGCGAGGATGTCCTCAGGAAAACTTGGGCGCCCTGTTTTATTATGCCCCTCCACGTCTCTCTATCAGCTGTTTACTGTCTAGAACATTTTCACAGCTCTGGAGTAGGGCATAGCTTCTCCAATGCATTGTTCCTTGATGCAGCTTTGATAGGCTCTCTTTTCATGCATGGCTGTACCAGTAATCACTGGCATGCCACAGCCTAGCAGTTGCTTTTTTTCATTGCACAATGTGTCCAATGTCTAATACAAACAAAAAAAATTTGAGAAGGATTAGAGGTAACTTTAATTTTAATGCATTTAGGATTATCACACAATCTCTAACCTAAGCTCACATGAATTATTGTAATGCCATCTTGGTGGGGTTGTCTGAGGCCTGTTGAAAAAAAACTACAAACTTTACAGAATATGGCGGCTCATCTGATTTGTGGCCTTTCAAGATTTGAATCAGCTTCTCTTTTGAGAAATTTGCACTGCTTCCAATAAGAGCCAGAATCATTTTTAAGCTTTATGCTGTAAGTTTTCTAATTTTACATTGTATGCTTCCCAAATATTTGTCATCAATAGAAATCAAACAAAATAAAACATGGAAAAGAAAATAAGATGTTACCTTTTGTATTGGACTTAACTTAATACATTTCTTGATTAGCTTTCGAAGGTTGCCCTTCGTCAGATCGGAAATAAGCAAATGTGGTAGCAGATAGTATATATGAGAGAAACATCAAAGCATTACTTTGACAGTCTGACAGAGTGGGAGGGTCTAAACTGGTTAACTTAACTCACAGAAACAGGGATTGTTCTGATAGACTTCCTTTGTTATTGCTCTATCCTTGCCCTAAAAATATGCGTTATAAATCTGTCTTAATGGGCTATTCTCATACCAAACTACTAAATGGTGGAATGCTTTGCCACTAAGTTTAAGGACATTAGATAATTACAAAGCTTATAAAAATAGCCTTGAAGACTTACCTTTTTAAATTGTTTAATAATGATGAATTGAATTTTGTTTATTTGTACATTTGTACTGCATAGAACTCCTGAGGGATTTTGCGGGATATAAGCCTTATAGGATAAATAAAAGCTTTGAAAGGAACTCCAGCATATAAGACAGAGAGGTTACCTGTCGTACTCGCAACACAATTACTGAAAGGAGGAGAAAAGGAGGAAGGGAATCCAGATACAAAAATGTACAGTGATTGTCGAGGGAGACTCTGGGCTTACCCATTATTAAACACTTGCTGAAATAGCTGTGTCTTATCTGCTTATCTAAATGTTTTGAAGGCAAGCTCACTGTGGATAGATAGTGAAAGATTATTCCAAGTAAAACAGGATAGAAAATAAAAAGCCATACCATCTAGTAACTTCTAGTTGTGCACTCTTGGGTCTGGGGAATACTAGGCGTTGATCATTTAAAGAATGTTTAACCTTACTAAGGAGAGTAGGGAATTATAAGTGATAAGTAATTTGGTAGACTTGTTCTAAACGCTTTGAAAATGGCTTATGTGGCCATCTGGTGATCCAGGGGTCTGTGCAGCCACCTATCTAATCCAGGGCACCTGAGTGGAACTGAGGGATCAACAGCCAGATGTATGGCACAGAGGCATTAGCATCCAACTCTGACAATGTTTCAGCAGCCAGTGGTGTAGTTTAGGTACAGCAGTGGCTTCTTATTTGACAACTGCATGGCACCTGGCACTGCAGTGGTAAGTTCTACAGCTCAGCTGTGCTAGGAGTTGGCTTTTCAGTGCTATCATGGTGATGTCTGGCTCTTCCAGCCTTGGGTACTGCTGCTATTTTAGCCTGCGCTCTAACATGTGATTGTAGCAGTAGTCTGATTTGTCTTGCAGTTAGAGCAATAGCCAGCACTGTCAAGTTTATGACAGCATCCTGCTTTAAGTCACTGCTATGACAGTGCTTGGCCTTACGTCACAGCTTATGTGGCATTCATTATTTTCCATATTTGCGATGGCACTTGGCGTCTCCTCAACTGATTGATCAGGTCCACAGTTAATTTCCATGCCCAAGACAACCAACAGTATAGCATCCTATCCACATCCACCAGCATGTCTACTCACGGCCACAGACTCCTGCCAACTGAGTGTCTGTCTTGTTGGAGCCCCTGTCCATATATGTCACATCCAGCACAAGAAGGTATAACATAGCTGAGCTTCCAGCTGTGAACTACAACTGCACTTTTTCACTTTTAGAGACAGTTATACTATTGGGCAGCAAGTCATGGCGATTTTTGTTGGAGGGTCCAGGCCTGTACTATTGCTAACTTCTTGTCATACCTGTTCCGGTTATTGCTAATTTATACGAAGCAAAATTTGAGAAAACACATTTGGAAGAACATCCTTTTAGGTCTGAGATTTGTATGCATAAGAGATACATAGATGATGCATTCATTTTATGGGAAGGGTCGTTAGAACGATTAACATCCTTTCTTTCATTGCTTAATGGTAGGAATTAGAATTTGAAATTTAAGATCCTTTATTACAACATTGCATTTTTAGATATCTTAATTAAAAAAGAGGCATATTGATTCACCACTACACTCTTAAAATTACTGATAAAAACACCTATTTATATTATACTAGCTATCATAAGAAACAACTTAAAGATAATCTACCTTACAGTCAGTTTTTAAGGTTACACTGTCTGTGTTCACAACTAGAGGACTTTCAAAGTCTATCAAGATCTTTAGCTAAGAGTTTCATACGTAAAGGGTATCCTGAGAAATGTATTTGAAAGGGTTATGTCAAGGCTAGAAATCAGTCTCAAGATGAGCTCCTTAAAACTGGGAATAAAAACAAGCTGCTCCTGATTTGGTGTGCACTCTGCATTTTTCATACTTGTCGTGTGATATTCAAATTATCAAAAAACATTGGAACATATAGCCATCACATGACTGTTTCAAGAATACTAAATCGAAAATTGCTTACTCTAGAGATCTCAATTTTAGAAACCACTTAGTCCCTTCAGTTCTTCCTGAAATTGTTTCACCTTTGACAAAATCATACTGGACAATTCACCATGTGGGTCCTGTTTGTTTTGTAAACATTCTCTTAATCTTAGTGTTTACACGTCCATCCTCCGGCAGGATTTATAAACTAAATTTTTCAAGTTCTTGCAATATGCACAGTGTTGTGTATGTTATTTTATGTCCCTGTAATATGATATATATAGGCAAGACATCTAGGATGGTACGCACTAGAATTATCGAACATAGGAGTTGTATCACAAGACATGTTGGCTCGTCTCCACTTGTAGAACATTGGGACAGTGCAGGACGCACAATTGATGATCTTTTGTTACTTTGCAATCCAGATTGGTTAAAAATAAATATGGAGAAGTGGCAATGTGGATATAACTTTCTTAAGGATGGAATAGAGATTGATTTTTGATGAATACAGTGTGTCCACTCAGTCTCAATCATGAGCTTGAACTGATAGATTTTTTTTAATAATCTCACAGAGTTCATCATTATGTTCTCTTTTATGTATATTTCTGTTTTATGTCATCTTTTATGATGATCTTAACCATATGGTTTTATTTATATGGTATTGCATATCTTTTTTTTTTTTTTTTTTGTACTGGGTGAGAGTTGGCTCTAGATATTTGCATGTATTATGATTTAATATTATTAAATACCCTGCCTCTGTTTGGAAAGCATATTAAAATTGTTTGCATTGCATATTTCAGTTTATGCATCATGTGTGCAAGGTTTATCTTTGTATTTATTTATTTAGATGCTTTTAAACTTATGTTTTACTTTGTTTAATATTTTTATAGTTATGTACACTTGATTCTGTGTATTTGTAATATATGATTTAAGGAGATTTATTATATCTTAAATGTACATGTTGAATGATGTGATGGATCATCACCCATTTAATTGGCTAATTAATGGTATTTACTTTACACACTATACATGGGTTGGTCAGATTTGTTTTTGTAGTTTTATTAAGTTTTATTTATTGTCCTTATACGTCTTTGCTTAATATATTTGTTTTATATATGTCACTGTTTTTTACATTTGGTCATTTGGATTTAGCACTTGGCACACTGATTTTTCCATAGCTTAGATTTTTTGTCATGTATATTCACATTATGCCTCTTGAGTCTATACATATTCATATTATGTCTCTTACATCCATACACACTATGGGGCCCTGTTTACTAAGCAACACTAAGACTGTGGTAATGTTTTTAGCGCACGCTAAACACACCCATAGGTGTCTTTAGAAACATAACCAGATCATCCCGAACGTACCTAAACCTTCACTACCCAAACTGCAAAGGACTTAAATACAAAGCAGTCTATGCATCCAGCTTCTGCTACATAAGCACACAACTATGGAACGCACTACCAAAAGCTGTGAAAACAACATATGACCACCTAAACTTCAGGAAAGCATTAAAAACCAACCTGTTCAAAAAGGCATAGCCCACCAACCCAACATAACCACCTACACGCTGCAACACAGCAAAACCAAAGATCGTATTGGACACTACACAATCTCCTCTCCTCGATCCCCATAATAAAGGACACTATTTAACCTTCCTCTCCTCTATCCCCATTGTACCTAACCACATGTATCTATAATCGACTTTATCACCTTGTATTTGTTTCTCTACCGGACTAGGCGAATGCCTTTACGGTATTATGTAAGCCACATTGAGCCTGCAAATAGGTGGAAAAATGTGGGATACAAATGAGATAAATATATGGGTGTCTTTAGTAATTAGTATACGCTTTTAGGTGTGTGCTAAAAATATTATCATGTCTTAATAAACAGGGCCCTTAGTCTAATTATTTTCTTGTCATCAATGTTATACACTCGGTGTTTCATGCCATTCAGTGCCAGAGACGCCGTTAACATCTGGTCACTTTTTGTGTTTCTTCAGGTAATCTCTTTATATCATTCTGGTAGTGTGGATAGTTTGCTACTTGTGATCAATCTAGGATTCTCACGGGTGGTTTTTGTTTTTTCTTGATCCTCTTATGTTCTGGTTTATAGTTTATATGATAGGGGCAAATATTTCACTGTATTTGAGAAATTTGTGCTTTCCCTTTATCAATGGACCTCCTCATCGATTTCATTTGTAAAATTAGTGCACCAGTTTGGTGGAGTATTTATACCTTTTCATATACGTTTGTTACTGTTTTTTATGTTATATTTTTCACTGAGCGCACTTTTTGTGCTGTGTGTAAACTGATTCTCACTGATATAACGTAAAAAGCTGAACCAGAATCGAAAGTGACTACATTATATGTTTTCACATGTTTCTGTCACTACATATTCATGATAATTACATTCTCATCAGTGTTGTACGTCTTGCTTTTGATTTAATGTTCTTCAGTGTTCTGGATTTTAAGCTTCGCAAGTTCAACAGATTCTTTTCATGTTTGTGGTTTCTATTGCCATTTTTTAGGTAATTTTCTAATATTTTTGTAGTCGTATAATTGTGTTGGGGCTGATTGCTACTCTTTATTTATGGTTTATATTTTTAGTCACTTATACAACGGGTAAATATAATAATTTTCATAGTTTATTGTCTGTGTAATCCTGAATTTATTTATTTTTTTGCAATTTGTTTTCTATATGTTTTTATTAGTATTTATTACTGGTACTGGTTTTCCGTACCAGTAAGGTTTTCTTTTTTCTTCTCAGCTCCTATATTTCTAGTGTTGTGTGGTACATGTGTTTAAAGTACTTCATATTAGGTATGTTTCTGTATTGCTTACTTTTTGATCGCATATTATCATTGCTCACTAGGGGCCTTGTTTACTAAGGCGTGTTAGCTTTTTAATGCGCCTACAATTAACACGCCCGCTAACTGTGTAGGCACCTATAGGGATATTGGTTAATGCGTGTTAAAAATGCGTGTTAAAAATGTTAATGTGCCTATAACGCAGCTTAGTAAACAGGGCCCTAGGTATCTAATAAATATTTCAGTTTATTCACTATTAAGATTGCATTGCACAATTTTTATATATTATCAAGCATGGTGTTTTTTTTAACGATGCCTTTTTCATTTCTGGTAATTTTGCTCACGTGTTTTTCATTACACTTCTCTCAATACTATTTTTTCATTTTCCAGTCTCACTGTCCATTTATTTTTACATTGTTTTCACTAATTTTAACATCCCTTAGAGTTCATTTATTTTCGTATTTCATAATTTATTTGATTTCATGTTTTATAAGGATCCCCGATGAAGGCAATTTCTTGCTGAAACACTGCAGTGTTGGGTCTTCTTCATCTTGAATTACTTTATGTACACTACTCTTTATGCACACTCGCATTGGATATTGTTTCTGGAAGATTGTTTTTGTTTCTTTTTTCAGTAAATTGAGCTATTTTGTATAATCCTGACTTGTAGATTTGGCTTTCTTTCTGTTCGTTCCCCCCCCCCCCCCCCCCCCCCCCCCCCCCCCCCCCCCCTTGTGTACTGTTTTACAGGAGGACTTTGTTCCCTTTTTGTTTGACCCAGTTATCAGTGTCCCATGCCTTCTCAGCTTTGTCATAAGGCTGGTGGCCTTCCCCTTTTCAAGTTGTTCCCTTTCACATCTGAGCAGGGAAATGTTTGTTTCTGGGCAGCAGTGCTCCTCTGCATTCTGTTCCCTTTTATTGTGAGAATTATAGAAATTCTTATCTCAATTAGTTCCCTGCATTCTCATTGCTGTGAGTGTAACCAGATGCACAGTGGTCCATGAGGGTATGCTTTGCACTTCTTCTGGACAAGCATTCCCATTTCTATATACTTATCTAGTGTGGAATGTCTGGCAAGATGACTTAGCAAAAAACATTTATTTTTTCAGCTTGGTTGGGTTTTGGGCTGTTCTGTCCTTCCCAGAGCCACTCATCAGATGACCATTTTCGTGGCATAATGTCAGCAACAGGGTTGATGCTGTCTCTGCAACAGCCAGTGAGATGACAGGGTTTCAGCACCTGCTGGTAGAGTTTTCTTCTGTTTTCCTATAAGATACAGGCTTCCATGCTACTGCTAGGAGAGACTCACACTGGTTCTCTGTGGTTGATGCTTCAAGGGGTTCTTTTGCAACCTTGTCTGGCTAGCAGATACATATGCTTCAATTTGCTAATATTCTGTCATTTCTACACATACCTGTCAGATTCTTTGGAAGCTTCTTATGCTGCCTTCTCAGCTGTCTAGAGGAAATGCAAATTTCTTGGTTTTTACATTATCTAGTGTTGCTTAACATACCCAGTTCAACTGGGTTGCATGTTTTTTTCCATTGACATTCTATACATAGCTGAGTCACTCAAGGATGTCAGCCACATGGGTTGCTCTTTATTGCTTTGGTTAGTATCTGGAGGTGTGTCCAGATATGCTCACCTATCTAGTTTCCCCTTCTAGTTAGGAAGGGATTTATTCCTTTTGACTTCTGGGCACAGGGTTCATATACTGGTTCATTCTTAGTCTTCTCTGTCAGAATACAGTTCTTTGCAATACTGAGTATTCTTGGCACCTGGCCATCTAGCTGTGACTTACATGGTACAACTTCCTCTACATTTAAGGTTGTGTTTTTCAGTTTACAATCTACAATTCATTGTACTACTTATAGATTCTGTATTTCCTCTAGGCCCTTAGATGGGAAAGCATCATAGGGCACTTTCTTTGTCTTTCTAATCCCACCCTTTTGGGCACTGCTTTGCTATATCCCTGTAGTCTGGACTGGTCTGATGTAGACACTAAGGAAGGAAAAATTGTCTTACATGATGGTTTTCTTTCCTTTAGTCCTACCAGACCAGTCCAGCTCCCCACTCTATTTAATCAGTTGGTTTTCTTTACCATTATGCGGTTTTCTTTCCTTTAGTCCTACCAGACCAGTCCAGCTCCCCACTCTATTTAATCAGTTGGTTTTCTTTACCATTATGCGGTTTTCTTTCCTTTAGTCCTACCAGACCAGTCCAGCTCCCCACTCTATTTAATCAGTTGGTTTTCTTTACCATTATGCGGTTTTCTTTCCTTTAGTCCTACCAGACCAGTCCAGATCCCCACTCTATTTAATCAGTTGGTTTTCTTTACCATTATGCGGTTTTCTTTCCTTAGTCCTACCAGACCAGTCCAGATCCCCACTCTATTTAATCAGTTGGTTTTCTTTACCATTATGCGGTTTTCTTTCTTTTAGTCCTACCAGACCAGTCCAGATCCCCACTCTATTTAATCAGTTGGTTTTCTTTACCATTATGCGGTTTTCTTTCCTTTAGTCCTACCAGACCAGTCCAGATCCCCACTCTATTTAATCAGTTGGTTTTCTTTACCATTATGCGGTTTTCTTTCCTTTAGTCCTACCAGACCAGTCCAGATCCCCACTCTATTTAATCAGTTGGTTTTCTTTACCATTATGCGGTTTTCTTTCCTTTAGTCCTACCAGACCAGTCCAGATCCCCACTCTATTTAATCAGTTGGTTTTCTTTACCATTATGCGGTGTTCTTTCCTGTTCGACTGTTTTGACAATTCAGCATGGTTTGAGTGAACCAAAAATTTGTGTATTTTTGTATTTTATAATAGGAATATGTGTCTCTCATTAGCTCTGAGGTAAGCATATTTATGAAATCTGTGCCTATTTCAGTAAGAGTGTTAACTCGGGAAGTAAAGGAGTAATTTTCCATAATTACCTATTTTTATATTTTTGAGTCATTATTTAAAAAGAAACAATTTCACAGGCTAAATGGTGCCATGTAAGAGGGTTTTGAAATTAGACCGCTATGGATGTAATTCTATAAAGTGGGGTACCAACATGTGCGCATATAAATGCTTAAAATCCACTTAGGCACTATTCTGTAAATGCACGTATCTTACACAGCATATATTTGACAGGTAGGCATGCACATTCACACTTAATGCACATTATAAGTTATGCGTGTATCTACAGCATTTAGGCATGAACACTTGCACTAGCTCTATGGCTGGCATAAGTGCTCATGCCTAAATTATGTGTGCATTTTACTTGTTATGCTAATATTTTGCAAAGGAAAGTAGGCACCTACTTTCCTTTATAGACTAGCTCCTGGATTCTATATATGGTGCCTAGATTTGTGCGGAGATAAGCGCATAACGTGGCGGAACAAGATAAATTAGCATTTGTAATGGCACTTAAGCAATAATGAGTTCTAATTGGCAATAATTACAATTTATGTGCGAAAATCGGTAAGCGTAATCTATAAAGAACCATGCCTTAATTGCAAAGCGCACAGTTCAAAATAAAGGGGTGTGTTTATGGGCGTTCCAACAGTAATGCACGCAATTACAGAATACACCTCAAGTGTGCCTAAATCTATGCGCATGGATTTACACCGGGTTGTTATTGATGTAAATGAACGTGCATAGCTTTAGGTGCTGCAGTATTGATAATGGGTATTCTATATACCGTGCCTTAATTTTATAGAATATGCTTATTTCCATGCAGAGTCTTTAAGCACCCTATATAGAATTTAGCCCTAGGTGCCTAAATGTAAGTGCAGTGTTATAAACTCACCATCTAGATGTATAAGGAAACCACAGAGTGATTCCATTCTTTTGCTGTGTTTATTTTTCCCACTGTATTACGTTGGTATCTCTTACATGTTTGGGTTTTTCAGTGCAAGGCCTGGGGGCCAATGGATGCCCCACCCCCCATCTTTCTGAGCTTCTCTGCTGTTGTCTGCCTCTCTATCCAAGCTTACAAACACAAAGTGGGGGCATGGATGAGGGGAAGAGCCACTTGATTGAAGGATAAGGCATTTCTCAATAGACTGAGAATTCATTTGGAAATGCTCACCTCTTTTGAAAGCAGGCTGGTGGGGATGGATGTCATTGATGTTCACTGGTCAGCAGTGTTATGGCCCCACAAGGGAAGATATTTGGTGGTTCACCTTTAGCTCATTTGGATCCAAAGTAGTCCCAACTTAAAATTTAGTGAAGACCACTGTTTATATTTATTTTATAAAAGGCTCCATGTTCAGCAGGAGCTCCTCTAAAATACCAGGGAGATATGAACTTCCCAACCTAGGCATCCCATTTCCTTTGTAAAGCCCTTGTGCAAAATGGGACATCACGCTTATGCTTGGAAAATAAAATCCACAGTATTGTAAAGTTATTTGCAAGTTCCTTTTCTCAGGCAATATGGCACCTACTGTATAGCATTTTCATCATTAATGGGAAAGAATAGCCTCAAAAGTAAAATGATTACATTTTATTCTAGCTTGAACTATAAATGAAGTCATTACTGAAGACTTAAATTTTTCTCTGCTGGTTGCCGTGCAGTCTGCAGACAACCTGAGAACTGACATTTATAATACCCAATTAGCCCTCTGCAGAAATTGCTGGTATAAAGTAAACAGTCTAACCTTTTGAGTCATGGTGAATCATCAATGTGCATAACACAGCCAGACATATTACTTTGATGGCTCTGGTTGGCTTCATTAAGTACGAGTCTCCTTACCTTTACCGCAGAATGTATTCAGTCACACGCTGCAGTGGCGATAAACAAACAGTTCTGTTGAGACACTACTGCTGAATTCCATTGAGGTACTTTGAATTCATTCGTAATAAGCAAGAATGGATTACTTTTATGTTTGAATTAATATCGTGTTTAATGCTTTTTTTAAAAACTTATTTGGGGTAACCTTTTTGTTTGAGTTAGCGAGATTGCCGCTTCCTATTTTGGTTTACTAAGAAGTTCTGTATTGCTGATTGCACGTGATATTTTATAAAAAGATTATGTGTAAAATATATTGTCTTGAGTATTTTGTAGCTACGTTATTGGCAGAAGAGATTCATAGAGGAATCTAGTCTAGTCCTCCAGTATCGGTGCAGTTGTTTATAAAACTGATGAGCTCAACAAATCTGGATATCAAATTATTGTAGCTTCTTAGCTGGTTGTGTTATGTTGGAATGGTAACCACAAGTTAATGCTTTGGGATATTTTTCTCAGCTTGATATTATCAAACTACAAATTGGCTAACTTGTTTTAGGATATTTTTAAAATTTTACAATTCAGTCTTTGATATGATAGATGATATTCACCACTGCAGTAGAAGTGCTGATACCATGGTTGTAGGAGTAGCCTCAGTGTGTAAAAACTATGAATTTGGTGTGGGGGGAGGGAGGTTAGTAAGAGTGGCCACAGCAATACACACCAAGGATGGAGGAGAGGAATGGGTTACTGGGCGTAGTTGACATGAGACTGGAATTGACTAGGACCTCTGCCTGTCTCCCCCCCCCCCCCCCCCACACCAAGCTTCCATTTCATCCTAGGGGAACCTTCTCTAATAAGTTCTCCACCCCTGCATGAATAAACATGAGGATAAAGGTGAGCCTGTTGTAGTCTGGTTTTCCTCCGGGTTCATTATTGTCCCCTTCTTTAACATTGTCCCCTTCTTTAACATCTTGATGGGCCCCATTAGGTTTCAAACTGGAAGCATTAAGGTTTCACTGTTATATTTATGCAGATATATTCTAGTTAATTTATATTCCATTTCCATGGCGTCCCACAGATCAATCCAGAGACTTGTGGGTTGTGTCCTTCTACCAGCAGGTGGAGATAGAACCTCCGAGGTTTGCTATATGTGGACCTGTGCAGCGCTGGTTTGATCTGGCTACTGGTGTCCTTTGGGCCTAGTTTAGCACAGACGGGTTGAGTGGCTGTTTGCAGCTTGTGGTGTACACCCAATGGTGCCAGGTCACTCCTGGTCTCCCCCCTACCTTTCCTCTGTCGCCCAGGGCTGTTGGCCTGATCAGGTGTTTCCTTTCTCTCCTGACTAAAAAAAAAAGGCCGTTTCTTGGCGACCTGTCTTAGATCTCAAGTGTGTCAACAGGTCCTTACGGGTTCAGCTTTTCCACATGGAAACCCTCCGATCGGTGATCGCAACGGTACAGCCAGGGGAGTTTTTGACCTCTCTTGATCTCAAAGAGGCCTATTTACACATTCCAATCTGGCTTCCCCACAGGCGCTTTCTTCGCTTTGCAGTGCTCAGTCGTCATTTTCAATTCAAAGCGATGCCCTTCGGCCTTGCCATAGCGCCTCGGACCTTTTCCAAGGTCCTACTAGTAGTGGCGGCCTATCTCAGGAAGGAAGGGATTCAGGTCAATCCCTATCTAGACGACTGGCTTGTGTGGGCGTCTTCTTTCGAGGAGAGTTGGCGGGCAACCGACAAAGTGGTCGGGTTGCTTCAGTCGCTTGGTTGGGTGATCAACTTCCTGAAGTGCAGCCTAGCGCCTTCCCAAATGCTAGAATACTTGGGGGGTGTGCTTCGATACCCGAACAGGGATAGTTTCTCTCTTCCTTCAGCTCGAGCACAGCGGTTACAGGCTCAGTTTCGAGTGCTGTTTCAAACTCCGAACCCGCGGGCTTGGGACTATGTACAAGTTCTAGGTTCAATGGCCTACACCTTGGACGGGGTAAAGTGGGCCAGAGCTCACACATGCCCCCTCCAGTGGCACCTTCTGAGCCATTGGTCTCCGTTCTCGGAGGATTACGAGGTTCGGGTGCCATGTTCGGCCCGTCTTCACACAATCATGCACTGTTGGTTCATTCAAAAGAATCTGGTGTTGGGCATTCCTCTGGCAACCCCGGACTAGAAGACAGTTACCACGGATGTGTCACTGTCTGGCTGGGGGGCTCATTGCCTGCAACAGACGGCCCGGGGCGTTTGGACTTTGACGGAGGCGTTAAGGTCCATCAGCCGCTTGGAGTTACAGGCAATTTGTCTGGCCCTTTGGGAGTTTCTGTCTCTTCTCTGCAGTTGCCCAGTTCGAGTTCTTTTGGACAATGCGACGGCGGTCGCCTACGTAAACCGTCAGGGGGCACCGGGCGTGCACCCCTAGCACGCGAGGCGGCTGTGATCTGTTGTTGGGCAGAGGCTCATCTCTCTTTCTGCTAATGATTTTTCAGTTAATGGTATTACCTATCAGAAACTCGTCTGAAGATCCTTGGTCTGACACTGGATTGTTCTCTATCGTTTGCGCCTCACGTACAAATACTGTTTACTAAGGTTTTTAGTTTGTTATGGAATTAAGATGAACAAAATCCCGCCTTGATTGTAAGGCTTTTCAACTGATTGTTGAAACACGGCTAATTGGCTATTTAGATTATTGCATTGTTTGTTGGGTGCAATGCATCTATTCATCACAAGCTTCAGACATTGCAAAATACAGCAGCAAGACTGATCTGCAGGAAATTCAGGTTTGAGAGTGTCACTCCATTATTACGTACCCTCCATCGGTTGGCAATGGAGGCCCATTCTGTCTTTAAAATTTGTTTGACCTTTTTAGTTTGTTATGGTTTAGATCTACAATATTTGATCCCACTAATTATAATTCATGGAAAAAAAATCTTGCATCTGATTCCAGGCATTATTTATTTCAATTTCCTTCCCCTTACAAGGTGGTTTATAAAGCTGAATTGGAATCAACCCACTTTTAAATGGTGGAATATGTTTCCCTCTGTTTGTTGTAGAAAACAACTTAAAACTTGGCTTTTTAACAAATTTTAAAGGTAATTGTTAGTGTCTTTGGGTATTGAGGCTGTAACTTAAGGGAAATGTCCCTCTTCTTTTATAGATTGTGAGCCACATCAATCCATATTTTGGTATTTGTGACATATAAGCCTTAATTGTATTATATTTCATTTTCAGAAAACTTTTGACAGAGTCCCTCATGAAAGACTCCTTAAAAATTAAAAAGTTCCTCTTATCCCATCAATGTACTGTTGTGGATTGAGAACTGGTTAAAAGAGAAAACAGTGGAGTTAAATGGCCATCTCTCAATGGGAGGAGGATCTGTACTAGGACGTGCTTTTTAACATATTTATAAATGATATGGAAATGAGTAAGATGATCAGATTTGCAAGTGACACAAAAGTATTCAAAGTTCTTAAATCACACATGGATTGGCCTTGTGAGGCTAGACGACTAAGTATCCAACTAACAGATGAAATTTAATGTAGACTGGTACAAAGTGCCACATATAAGGAAGAATAACCCAAATCATAGCTACACAATGCTAGGCTCCACATTAGGAGTTAACACCTAAATCCTTTTCCTGGGTGTTATTGTGGACAAATCTGTTCAAACGTAATGTTTGTAATTAAGACGGGCATAGCGAAGAAACTGAAGAATTTCATAAAGAATTTCATAGTGCCTCTGTATCGCTTCATGGTTCGACTGCACCTTGAGTAGTGTATGTAGTTCTATATGTATCCCATGTTGAATATATTGACTTCCAGGTGTGGCACTCAAAATAATCTAAACTTATCCTTCCTTTCTTATAGGGGGTTCACATTCTAAAAAATATTTTATGGCTTTATTTTCATATCAAGCCTCTCAAACTTGGAATTCTCTGCCAATTCTGGTGAAATCTCAATTACATTACTTATCTTTTCACAAACTTTTTAAAGACAAATCTGTTTAGAAAATATGTGCTTTCTAATTATTTGTTGATGCTATGTTTTCTGTATATTAATTCAGCTATTATATTGTGAACTCCTAGTTTTGTAGACTGTTTTTATTTTGAATTGTAATCTACCCCAAATCTATTTTTAGGTGTTGAAGGGAATATAACATTAACATTCTGGCTACCACATCTCAAAATTTGTACAGTAGAATAAGAAGGTACAGAGAAGAGTGACAAATTATTAAGGGGTAGAATGACTTAGATGAAGAAAGGCTAAAGAGGAAGATGACGTTTAATGTGAACAAGTGCAAAGTGCGGAAAGATTCCACTAAACTTTCTTTCTGAGAAGTTCCGAGAGAAGAGGACATTTCTCTGATAGGTGAACAATATTTTGCTTGTGCTTTGGGAACTTAAAGATTGGGGTTTAAAGGAGGAATTGTAGGATAATGATAGGCAAAATAAAAATATAAAAAGCAAATTTTATCAATTAATCTCCATAGTCTTTTCCATTTAGTTTAAAAAACTTTGTACCACAGCATTAACAGAATCTAGCAGGAACAACAAACATAGTTTGAAATGTCTACATGCGAATGCCAGAAGCCTAAGAAATAAGATGGGAGAGTTAGAATATATTGCACTAAATGAACAATTAGATATAATAGGCATCTCTGAGACCTGGTGGAAGGAGGATAACCAGTGGGACACTGTCATACCGGGGTACAAATTATATCGTAGTGATAGGGTGGATCGAATTGGTGGAGGGGGTAGCATTGTATATTAATGAGATCCTTGAATCAAATAGATTGAAAATTCTGCAGGAAACAAAACACTTCTTGGAATCCCTGTGGATTGAAATTCCGTGTGTAAAGGGGAAAAGGATAGTGATAGGAGTGTACTACCATCCACCTGGCCAGGATGAACAGACAGACGGAGTCAGAAATATTAAAGGAAATTAGGGACGCAAACAAATTGGGCAACACAATAATAATGGGTGATTTCAATTACCCCGATATTGACTGGGTAAATGTAACATCGGGGCATGCTAGGGAGGTAAAATTCCTGGATGAAATCAAGGACTGCTTTATGGAGCAGCTGGTACAGGAGCCGACGAGAGAAGGAAAAATTCTGGACCTAATCCTTAGTGGAGCGCATGATCTGGTGTGGGAGGTAATGGTGCTTGGGCCGCTTGATAACAGTGATCATAATATGATTGGATTTGATATTAGCTTTGAAGTAAGTATACATAGGAAATCAAATACGTATGAGAAAATGAGAAGAACGGTGAAAAAATTATTAGAGGAGCGTCTGCGAGGGTCAAAAATTTACATCAGGAATGGTTGCTATTCAAAAACACCATCCTGGAAGCCTAAGCCAAACATATTTTGCGTATTAATAAAGGAGGACGGAAGACCAAATGACAGCTGGCATGATTAAAAAGTGAGGTGAAGGAAGCTATTAGAGCTAAAAGAAAATCCTTCAGAAAATGGAAGAAGGAACCGACTGAAAATCATAAGAAACAGCATAAGGAATGTCAAGTCAAATGCAAAGCGCTGATAAGGAAGGCTAAGAGGGACTTTGAAAAAAAGATTGCATTGGAGGCAAAAACAAACACATAGGAAATTTTTTTTAGGTATATTAAAAGCAGGAAGCCGGCAAAAGAATTGGTCAGACAGCTAGATGGCCGAGGAGAAAAAGGGACGATCAGGGAAGACAAACCGTAGCCGAGAGATTAAATGAATTCTTTGCTTCGGTCTTCACCAAGGAAGATTTGGGTGGGATACCGGTGCCGGAAATGGTATTCAAAGGAGTCGGAGAAGCTTAATGAATTCTCTGTAAACCTGGAGGATGTAATGGGACAGTTCTACAAATTGAAGAGTAGCAAATCTCCTGGACCGGATGGTATTCATCCCAGAGTACTGATAGAACTGAAAAATGAGCTTGCGGAGCTATTGTTAGTAATATGTAATTTAGCCTTAAAATCGAGCGTGGTACCAGAAGATTGGAGGGTGGCCAATGTAAGGCCGATTTTTAAAAAAGGTTCCAGAGGAGATCCGGGAAGTTATAGACCAGTGAGTCTGACGTCGGTGCCGGGCAAAATGGCTGCTGGAGCTCACCACCTCGGCCAGAGCTTCCATCAGTGGCCCCTCCAGTTCTGCTCATGGACCTGCAGCTCATTCTCCCGCCCCTTATGTTTGGCATCTGCCCCCCTGTCGATTTTCATTTTGCCGCATGTCCATTTTTGGCCAAAAAAGACCTTTTTTACAAATGTGCTGAAAAATGGACCTGTGTGTGTCCAATACACACATCTGCACCAGTGCAGGCCATTTTTCGGCGCACCTTAGTAAGAGGACCCCTTAGAGAAAGAGGAAGATAGGCAACAATATTTGGAAAAGCTAAGGGAAGATGGTAAAGTAGTAAGGGAAACAAAGATGCAACTAGATGAGAAAATAGCCAATACGGTAAAATTGGGGGAATTAATTTTTTTTTGTTGTTTTGCGGTATGTTAGTGATAGGAGAAAAGTGCAACAGTGGCATTGTGAAACTCTAGGATAAAGGATAAGAACATGTAGAAGAGGATGAAGATAGAACAGAAACATTTGTTAAGCAATTCTGCTTTATGTTCATAGATTAAGGGCTGGGAGTACAACCACAAAAAACAAAGAGAAATAGGAATGGAAGGGAGTGAGTTATTGAACAATTTTCAGAAGACTGTTCTCGTGAGGAGCTAGCTAAACTAAAGGTGGCCAAAGAAATGGAGATACCTTAGAAGTTACTGAAGGAATTTAGGGAAGATCTGGTGGTTCTGCTAACTGACCCTTTTAATTTTTTGTTTTTTTAAAATTAGGAGTAGTCCTGAAGGACTGGAAGGCAGATATGGTCCCTCTCCACAAACATGGAAGTAAAGAATAGGTTGGGAATGACAGGCTAGTTAGGCTGATCTACTATGGTAAGTTAATGAATGACTACCCTTTCCAAAACAGAGGATAGTTAAGTTTCTGGAGTTTTGCAGGACCCAAGGGAGCATGATTTTACTAAAGAGAGGTCTTTATCAGATGAATCTGATTAATTTCTTTGGTCTGGGTGACTAAAGAGTTTTAATCAAGGGAGAGTGCTATGTGGTGTACTTAAATTTTTGCAAATTTTTTGATATAGTTCTGCATAGGTGACTTATAAATTGAACATTTTTGGTATGAGCCTAATTGAGTAGGAGGCGACAGAGGATAGTGGTAAATGCAGTTGACTCTGAGGAAAAGGTGTTAACTATGGTGTGCCTTAAGGATCAGTTCTTTGTCTGGTACTTAACAGTGATATTGTAGAAGAGCTGTTTTGGTAAACTGTGCCTTTTTGTGGACAATATCAAAATCTGCAGCAGGGTTAAGACACACCTGATGGTGTGGATAACATGAGAAGGGATCTATAAAGCTTGAAGAGTGGTCTAGAATTTGGCAGCTAAGATTTAATGCTGAAAAAATGCAGCATCATGCATTGGGCTGCAAAAACCCAAGGGAGCAGTGCAATGCAGAGGGGTGAAGCACTTCTGTATGAAAGAAGAGCAGAACTTGGAGGTGATTTGTATCTCAAGGTGGTCAAACAGAAAAAGTGACCACAAAAGCCATAAGAATGCTTTGGTATATAGGGATTGGAATGGCCTGCAGGAAGAGAGATGATGGTGCCTCTTTATACTGCCCTGCAATGGCAAGAGGAAGCTAGTGCCTTTATTGAAGCACATACTTCCTTTTGCCATTGTAGGGAAATATAAGTATCTGGTGAGACCTTATTGAGAGTACTGTGTTCAGTTCTAGAGATGGCACCTTCAAAAAGATATAAACCAGAATGGTGTTGTCCAGAGGACAGCTTCTAAAATGGTCAGTGATTGTCATCATGAAGCATATAGGGATAGACTTAGAGACTTCAATATGTATACTGTACTTTGGAAGAAAGGTGGGAGAGGGATGATATGATAGACATTCAAATACCTCCATTACATAAATGCACAAGAGTGAGTCTTTCAGTTAAAGGACTCTCTCTGGAACAAGGGGGTGCAGGATGAAAGTTAATGAGATAGACTTGGTAATCTATGAAAATAGTTCTTTATGGAATAGGTGATATGGCATGGAACAGCCTCCTGGTGGAAGTGGTGAAGACAGACTATCTCAATTCAAGAAAGCAAAGGACAAGAGCAGATTATGTCTGAGGGAGAGGAAGGGTTTGTAGAGATTGTATGGATGGGCAGACAGGCCATATGATTTTTATGTTATTTTCTGTGTATTTGCGTTTCTTACTTACAGAGACTAAATGGTCACAGGAGGTGTCTTAGAATTGTTGCAGGAAAACTCTGACTCCATTACTGCCTTTTTTTGGCCTAGCATGAGCCCCATAGGTTTTCATTGCATAGCTGTCTTTGCAGCATTTTTGTGCTTGTCAGTTTTGTTTTTCTGCTTGGAAGACATTCTGGGCTCTGGTAGATTTGTGATGGCCTATTTTGGATAGTCATCCACATGTGCAACTTATTATCCTGGTGCCTACAGAGAACGCTGGTTAAAGATATCAACTTAGTTTTCCTGCTGGTTTTGGAGAGGGTTCTTGAAGGGAGGTCTGGAAAATAATGCTTTTCCACTTTACTTTCAACAGATGAGAGAGGCTCATATTTTGATATTCTAACATTCGAGAGAGACTTTTTGAGAATGAGCTGACCAGGGCACACAGGTGCCCATGACAGACTTAATAGAAGACCCTCCAGTTTGAGAAATTTGCACTGGTGTCTAAGAACCACCTCTGTGTTGGCACAGATTTGCCCAGTGTAACTCAGTTCATTTATCTGTCAATATGCTCGGTGCTTATGAGGCAGTGATTGAATGTCTCTAAAATCATCTTGATTACTTCCATTCAGTGTTGCTAAGGATGAGATTGGTATAGGTTTTATAGGGGACTGTTATTCCTACAAGGCCATGTGGATTTATTACCTAAAATCCAATGGATGATCCTTAAACCAGTTTGTATTGCCCATGAATCTATACTCTGGGGTCCTGCAGGCACCTTGGAGCATGAGCTTAAGGCTTGGTGCTCTCATTTTAACTCATGAGTCTAGCCTTCAAGCCTATGGTGACTTGAGTGGGATTTATTTAGATTTCTTGAGCTTCTCCTCTATTGAAGGCATCAAATCTGTTGAGGACTGTTGGCAAGGTTTAATAAGTTCTGTAGCTCCTCTGCTGGTGCTTCCAGGTTAGTTGGCGCTGGACTGACATGGAGTGGAGTTAGATGCAGAGTCTTTCCTGCTGGAATTAGCTATGTAGTGACATATTACAACAAAAGTTGAATAAGTGAACAATCGATACCATCACAAACTATTTATTTAGGATGATTGCCAAATCAGTAAAATTGGATCTTACAAAACCACCTTCAACAGGTTAATATCCATAATCTATGCAATAAAGACATATACAAGAACATTCAGCCAATACAGAAATGGATAGCATTGTAGAAATACTGTTATTTTTTTTCACCTAAACATGTTCTTCATATAGATTTAAAGGGCAATTCTATAATCTAGGTGCCCACATTTATGCACTCATTGCATGTATAAATATATAGAATGGCTGAAATGTCGGTACAATACCCGGACAACTGTAACGATCATGATCCAGCCACGGAAGCCTAAGACAACATACAAAATGGTAATGCTTATGTGTGTAAGTGTGCACTTACCTACAAATGTAGCAGCAGGGTGCCAGAGTGCTCTTTCTGTACCCAGTTATATCAGGTCTATGGCTGGTGTACGTGCTGGGCGCTTAAATGCATGTAAATTTCAGACTGCCCATGAAACGCCCATTTCCCTGCCCATAACCATGCCCCTTTTTGTCTGCGCACGTTAGAAGGTGCAGTACATTGCAGAATACGCTGAGCGAGTTATGTAGGTAAATTGTAATTATTACCAATTAGTGCTCATTATTGCTTAAGTGCTGTTAACACTAGTTAGTTTTGTTAAGCCAATTAGGGCACACGTGTTATACAATTTGCCTAGATTTCGGCGCGGATCTCTAGGTGCGCTATGCAGAATCTGGGGGTTAATGGATATTAAGCTTTTACATAATGATGCTGTGGTGGTTGCTGCACTAATTAAGTTTTGATATTTTAGTGATCTGTGGAGTTAAATCTGAGGAAAGTTGCCGACATATTAGTTATGTGAAGTAGCTTCCTGCAGACACATGTTTAGATGAATTTTAGATTTTGTTTAGTTAGCTTTTATTTTTCTTAAAAGCTTGGTATGTGTATGTATCATTGACAGATGTGATATATGATCTTGTATAAATTTGTTTACCCTGATGTAGGCATGTGCAGAAGCATGGCATTGTTAGGTTTTACTGTATGTGACCACATTAGTTTTATATTTTGGTGGTTTTTTTTATTTAAGAGAGAACTTTTTGTTTTGTTTTTTGGTGAGTTTGCACTCTTTGTTTCTGCCAGTTGCATCTGTGTTGCAGCTGACTTTTTTTTTTTTTTTTTGGTTTTCATTTTTCTCCTTGTGTGCCAAAGATAACCTGGCAGGCAACTCCCATGCTTGAGTCAATGGGGATGAGCAAGCATGAACCTTTTTCCTGCGTTCACTAACATGAAGATACAGACGCAAATTGGCAGAGCAATAATATGTTTGCTAATGTGCCTTGGAATTGTGTTACTATTTTTAAAAAAGAACAAATTGTGTCAAGAGAAACCTCATCCGTACAGGAATATGTGAGCCAGGAAGAATGATGAATATCTTTGTTACCAAGACAGACTGTTGATTATTGTCTCTTTTTTCTTTAAAAATAATAAAATCAGCCTTTCATTCTTAATTTCCATAATTCTGAGTACATCAAGTATTCTTTTAAGGTTATATTTTGATTTTGTAGAAAAATAACTGCACCACTGAATCATAGCCCTTCCAAAAGAAGCTAACTCTTTTGATGTTTTGAACAGAAAAACTATATACAGTACCCACTTCCCATGCCAGTTGTTTGTGACATTTTATCCCATTGTATAGCCTGACAGAAAATAAGCATGCTGTACTCCAGTCTATTTTAGCAGCCTATCACTTATACTCCAATATTTGCTCTTATTATTGTAGTTTTTGCTTCCTTCTATTAATCAAACAAATATACCCTTCCTATATTGTAACTCCTAGTTAAGGGGTCCTTTTACTAAGGTGCACTGAAAAATGGCCTGCGGTAGTGTAGGCGCAGGCTTTGGTTGCGTGCAGATCCATTTTTGAGCGTCTCTGTAAAAAAGGCCTTATTTTATTTTTGCTGAAAATGTATGTGTGGCAAACTAAAAATTGGTGCTCGTCCATTTGGGTCTGAGATCTTACCGCCAGCCATTGACTTAGCGGTAAGGTCTCACATGTTAACGGGGGTGGTAATGACCTACGCACACCAGAAAATAAAAATTCTTTTTCGGACACGTGTAGCGGATGCGTGCCAAAATGAAATTTCCACAAGAGCCACATGGTAGCCAGGCGCTAACTCCAAATTGGCCTTCATTGGGCGTGCGTAGGTTCTTACGTGGCTTAGCAAAAGGGCCCCTAAGTTTGTTTTCTTTATTTTTTGCCATGGTTATAATTTGCACCACTATTGGCTTTATCAATAGGACTAGATTAACGCTGTATTGAGCCCTAGTCAAAAATACATCTTGGAGGGAGGGCACCCACACCCATACCCATGAATTCCCCCATTTTACTACTTTCCTCACCAGCACACCCCCCACCCCTTCCACCTGAATTCACCTCTCCAGAAGCAGCAAAGAAAATGAGTAGAGAGCCTAGCTGTGTGTGTAGTGGGAGCAATAGTTTGAGAGTGAGCATGGGGACTAGACAAGCACATGTTTCAAATATAATAGCTTCATGGTTAGAGCTGGAGAGCTGTCAAGTTGTTCCAGGAGGGAGACTTTAGGCCAGACCTGGATTTCTGAAAACACTATCCTTGTGTATTATGAGACCTGAAGCATTGGTACCAGTCATAGAATCGAGAATTACAGTATGAATAAATACACTGGATTGGGATGTAAGTTCAAAAACAAGAGTGGTCTCCCTCCTGTAACTGGGTAGCTTGGCAACTCGGCAGCAGTGGGCTGAGAACCATGGAAGATGCGCAAGCCATTTTCTCCCTCTGTTGCTTCTCGTATAAAGAACAGATTCCAAGGGTGGGCTGCTCCAAAGAAGTTTATGGGTGGTGTGTCTAAATTTACAGAGTTTTACATGTGAAAGAAAGTTAAACAGATGGAGGAAGCAAAATAAAATATGTAGTTTTCTTTGGTGCTTCTGAAAGTATAAAACCAGAGTAGAGGAGGAATTAGTATAGTTTTTTAAAAGAATTTGCCCAGATAACTTAAGTTAGCTAGGTAGATTCCTTAGACTGAAACTGACCCTTCACCTAGTACAGTGATGGTGAACCTATGGCACGCGTGCCAGAGAGGGCACGCGCGCCGTCACCTCAGCCAGTTCCAGCCCCCCTCCGAATAAAAGTCATACCTGGTTGGAATTAAGGCGGCGTCAGCAGTGGCAGTGAAAAGTGCTGGCTCGGTGCGCCTTCAGCCTTCCCTTCTGTCTCTCAAGCTCTGGTCCCGCCCTCATTTCCTGTTTCCGCAAGGGCGGGACCAAAGCTTGAGAGACAGAAGGGAAGGCTGAATGCGCGCCGAGCCAGTGCTTTTCACTGCCGCTGCCGATGCCGCCTTAACTCCGACCAGGTATGACTTTTATTCGGAGGAGGGGCCCTGGTGCTTGGAGGGAGGGCGGGCGACCTGGTGCTCAGGCGGCCTGGTGCTGGGTGGGAGGGAGGGAGTGATGCCTGATGCTGGGTGGGAGGAATGCCTGATGCTGGGTGGGAGAGAGGGACAGATGCCTGGTGCTAAGACCTGGTGCTGGGTGGGAGGGAGGGAGTGATGTCTGATGCTGGGTGGGTGGGAGGCCTGGTGCTGGGTGGGAGGGAGGGAGGAAGTGATGCTTGATGCTGGGTAGGTGGGAGGGACGGGTGCCTGGTGCTGGGTGGGAGGGAGGGGGTGATGCCTGGTGCTGGGTGGGAGGGAGGGCTGCCTGGTGCTGGGAGGGAGGGCAGAGGGGGGTGGCTGGACATGGGTGGCTAGAGGGGGAGAAGAGGGTGGATGGAGGGGAGGGCAGGGGGAGAGGAGGGCAAGAAATGAAGAAGAAAGGAAGAAAGTAAAGAAATAAATGGAAAGGAAGCCCTGGAAACGGAGTTAAGAGAACAGATAGAGAGCAGCAGAATCAGAGACTAGGACCAATATGGATAGAAAAACAAAATCACCAGACAACAAAGGTAGAAAAAATCATTTTATTTTCATTTTAGTGTTTGGAATATGTCGAATTTGAGAATTTACATCTGCTGTCTTATTTTGCACTGGGTATACTGGAGCTGTAACAGCTTACAGAAATGATTTATAATGAAAAAAAATTATTTTTTTCTCCTGTACTAGTATAATAGTTTCAATGATGTCTGTTTATATGCGCTATGGCTGGTGTATGGGGTGTGGCTATCATAGGGGTGGAGTCATATGTGGTGACCCCGCCCATAATGAGTACCGGCACCTGCGATAAATAATTAGATTTTGGGTTGCTGTTTGGGCACTCGGTCTCTGAAAGGTTCGCCATCACTGACCTAGTATGTACATAGGTACATTCATACTAGTGCACTTACCACCACAGCACACACACTCACAGGGGTGGTATAGCCCCGCACTGTTCCGGCACTATTTTTAGAGTGCTGTTTAGAGCAGCGCAGAGCTTCTGATCATCTGACTTCTAAACAACCTTTCCCTCTTCAAAACCCACCAGAAACCCACTGTACCCACATGTAGGTGCCCCCCTTTACCCCTTAGGGCTATGGTAGTGGTGTACAGTTGTGGGGGAGTGGGTTTTGGGGGGATTTTGGGGGGCTCAGCACCCAAGGTAAGGGAGCTATGCACCTGGGAGCAATTTCTGAAGTCCACTGCAGTGCCCCCTAGGGTGCCCGGTTGGTGTCCTGGCATATCAGGGGGACCAGTGCACTACGAATGCTAGCTCCTCCCATGACCAAAAGGCTTGGATTTGGTTGTTTTTGAGATGGGCGTCCTCGGTTTCCATTATCGGCGAAAATCGGGGACGGCCATCTCTAAGGATGACCTAAGGATGACCATCTCTAAGGTCGACCTAAATGTTGGTATTTGGGCGTCCCCGACTGTGTTATCGTAACATCTTTTTCTGTGGGAGTTCATTTATCTTTAACTATACATTTTTTAGTAATTTTTAAATGTGGGATGTTTGAATCATGTTGACTATCACTTTATTAGTTGTCTTTGTGTATAGGTAATAACTCCTTTATATATATATATATTTTTTTTTTATATATGTATTTATATGTATGTATTTTATGTTCCTAATTGTTTTATAGTGAAATAAATATATATATATATATATTTATTTATGCATCTTCCGTTTCAATTTGGTTTAATAGTGTGTGTAGATATATACATTATATTTATGTTTTGAATATTTGTTTTTTTTTTAATTTTATGTCATTTGTTTTATAGCCCCTGACGCCCTGCTGGGCAAAACACGGCATGTGTCGGGCTGATTAGAACATTTGGTTTTCATTTAATAAAATTGTATTTATCTCCTATTAAGCTGCTTTGTTGTTTTCCACTATGGTAGTGGTGTACAGTTGTGGGGAGTGGGTTTTTTTTTTTGGGGGGGGGGGTGTTGGGGGGCTCAGCACCCAAGGTAAGGGAGCTATGCACCTGGGAGCAATTTATGAAGTCCACTGCAGTGCCCCCTAGGGTGCCCGGTTGGTGTCCTGGCATATGAGGAGGACCAGTGCACTACGAATGCTGGCTCTTCCCATGACCAAATGGATTGGATTTGGTCGTTTCTGAGATGGGCGTCCTCGGTTTCCATTATGGCCAAAAACCGGGGACGACCATCTCTAAGGACAACCATCTCTAAGGTCGACCTAAATGTAGAGATTTGGGCGTCCCCGACCGTATTATCGAAACGAAAGATGGCCCATCTTGTTTCGATAATACGGGTTGCCCCTGCCCCCTCGTGGGGATGTCCTGCGAGAATGGCCCCAGGAAAACTTGGGCGCCCCGTTCGATTATGCTCCTTTATGTGTGTCTAAAGTGCTTTGAAAATGAGCCCCATGATCAGTCAAAAAACAACCCTTGATGAGGTGTATCTCTTCAGTCCACAATCATATAGACATAATGATAATAATGCATGATTAATCAAGTCAAAGCTGTACTGATGTCCAGCGTGATTAAGACATTCTTACCCCTGTCTAGGTACCCATGGTCCTCACTGAACAAGGCTGTCAGACAAGTCTCTATACTGTGTAGTTCTCTAAATCCTACTTCTCTGGGGTGGATAAGATTTGCTTTTAGCTGCAAAATCTTTTAATTGAACAAAGATTGTCCTCTCAACTTATTTGGCTATAGAAGGCAGAGGGGAAATGGCGTGATAATTATTGCAGGAGGATTGGTCTAAGAGTTCTTATGGAGTAGTTTTAATATAGCAGTTTTCCTGGTAACAAAAATAGACTTAATTATCACAAGGAATAAACGGGTGCACTGACTGTAATTTTTCAAGAACTTGAGAAGAACAGGGCTCTACTCACAAGTAGTAGGCTTAATTTGCAATAAAGGATACAGGATTTAAAAAATGACCAAATATGGGATCAATCCCAAAGGGATTTTCCCATGTCTTGGAAAAGTAGTTTGGATAGATCAGATTTGCTGCTGTCAAAAGGGGCCTCAACTGTCTGTTTTGGAGAGTCTCTCCTAGTAATAGCTGTGTAGGAGCTGAGCTGGTACTGTAGTAAGAGAATGGTGTAACTCGGAAATCTTTTCAGTAAAGCAAGTTGTTCTGCAGAAGGGATATAGCTACTGCTACAGAATATCCTGACTTTTGATGGATAACTACTTTTCATAATTTGCTGAGGAGAGTGTTCCTTTTAAGTGGCTTTTATGATACATTTTGTTTTTTTTCTCTATAATTCAGTAGATTGGAGTCTGATTTAGATTTATTCTTTATCCAGAGATGTTCCATATGTCTAAGCTGCCTCTTCAAAAGGGTTAAGCCCTGATAAGGTACCTTTCAATATTCAAAAAGGTTCTACTAAAAAAAGGTGTCATAGCAATTTGAAGTTTGTGTACTAATGAGGCATATTTTCAAAGCACTTAGCCTTCCAAAGTTCTATATAAACCTATGGAACTTTGGAAGGCTAAGTGCTTTGAAAATATGCCTCAAAGTCTTTATAAATTTGTCCACAAACTGACAGCTAGAAACAAATTTTGTTCATGTTGAGAGTGTTAAATTCTGTAATGATTGAGCCTTCCTCATATAATACTGCTGGATTCCTGAAGACCCTGCAGAATACAGTTAAGTGACTAATCAGATCCCTGATCTATATGATCTTAGCAAAACAAGTATAAGGTTTGGATGAAAAGATGGTGTATAAAGAATGCCCTCCCCTATGAGTAGGACCCACAACATATGCTGGACAAAACTGACACTCCATAAGAAAAGAAAATGTTTGTCCTTTATTGGAGGTGGCATCTTCATAATGGATATTAAAATCTCTAAGGACACGAAGGTTGGGATAGTGTGACACAGTATCTACAGTCAACAGCATCCCATTAAACAGACAACAGTGAAGTAGTAGTATATATAGAACATTGGAGGAAGAAACTTTGCCTCTTTGTACATTGAATTTAGCCTAATCTCTCTGATAGGGAAGTACAGAGTTGGTCCTTTGCTTAGAAAGCAATGAGAATTCTTTGGGGCAACTTTACGGATGGAAAGAGAATCTACTTACATGGTAGAAAGTTTCAGTTGAGATAAAGTAATTCCTTTTCTCCGAGGACAAGCAGGCTGCTTGTTCTCACATGTGGGTCAACGCCCACGTCGGCCCAGGAATCGACATTTTGCAAGCAAAATAAAAGTTTTGCCAGAGTCTTCTGGTGCGCGGACTGATTTCTTGCCTGTCGCGTGAACACGTCTCGTCAGTTTTTCTTTCTCCGCGTTGAGGTGTGGTAGTTTTTCCTGTGCTCCTCTCAGGCCCAGGAAGAGGGCCCTGTAGTTCTGTTTAGTTTAGCCCCTTTTTAAAGTTTTCTTTCTTTTTCGATGCGCGTTCGGGTTATTTCCTTCTTTTTCTGCCTTTTTTTCTTTTATCAGGCACAATCGCGTCCTTTAATTTCGCCAAAGCCGTTTTTCCTTCCATGTAATCGAGGACACCCAGCGGCTTCAAACATTGTACTCGGTGCAACCGGACAATCTCAGGTACCGATACCCACGCCTGGTGTATCCAGTTCCTTGGGCCCGACCATAGCCCAGCTGCTCGTAGTCTGCCTTCGTATGAAGAAACGGACACAAGTGTCTCGAGAAGCCCAACGAGAGAAGCTTTTTTGGGCGGTCCAGTCCTTCGACATCAGTACCGAGGTCAGCGGCGTCGACATCGATGTCGGGAGCGGAGGTAAGGCATCGAGTGGGTCTCCTCCTTCCTCGAGGCCTCCTGATATGCATGCCCCCCGGCCCTGAGCAGACGTGAGGATTCCACGTCTTCCTCATCGATACCGAGGAGTCTCGATGAGGGCGTCGAGCGAAGGTGAAGAAGCACTCCTTCAACACATGGTGCTGGGAACTCCGGGGTGTCAAGAGAGTTATGGGATAGGAGGCAATGTACTGATGTGGATTAGGAATTGATTATTAGATAGAAAGCAGAGGGTAGGGTTAAATGACCATTTTTCTCAATGAAGGAGGGTGAATAGCGGAGTGCTGCAGGGATCTGTACTGGGACTGGTTCTATCTAACATATTTATAAATGATCTGAAATTGGAACGACAAGTGAGGTGATTAAATTTGCAGATGACACAAACTGTTCAAGGTTGTTAAAACACATGCAGATTGTGAAGAATTGCAGGAAGACCTTAGGAAATTGGAAGACTGGGCATCCAAATGGCATATGAAGTTTAATGTCAGATGCAAAGTGATGCACATTGGGAAGAATAATCCAAATCATAGTTACCTGATGCTAGGGTCCACCTTGGGGGATCATTGGTCTCACCCAGTATGGCTATTCTTATGTTTTTAATTTGTGTTTCCTCAACTGATATAAACTTTCCACCTTCATACCTAGCACTGTACCTCTCACTCTTTGTTGTGTTGTGTTTCTCCTATTCTTTCGTCTCTTCCCTTTGAGCTTCTTTTTAAATTGTAAGCATCTTTGTTGCCTCCACCATGGATAATATTGCAGTATAAGTGCTGTAAATAATTATATCAGTTAACTCATAATGCTTAGAAGACAGCTGAAATTACCAAGTTTTGTGAGCTGCAACAAGGAAGTCCTTAAAAAGCAATCCTCCGAATCTAACCAGTAACTTAGTAAGTGATGGCAGATAAAGATCTGAACGGTCCATCCAGTCTGCCTAACAGTCATACTCATGAACGTGGTATTATATACTATCATGGTCTTTCTTTGGTGTTATGAAAGTCTGGATAGCATACCAAGGATTAAGTATTGTTTTTAGAGACTTCCCTGATGTAGGTCAAACATAGTTCGGCCCTCTTCTAAGCATTCTTAAGATAATTGATATAAAATTTCCAGTTTCATATATGTGTAAATCATAGTTAAGAAAATACAAATTAAGATGAAATGTAAATTATAGGATAGTAGTAGTCATACTGAAAGTTGCCTAATGGGGGCTATATCCTCTAATGGTCCCCCTCCCTCCTACTGTCTGGCATCTCTTCCTTTCCTGGGGTCCTCCAAATTTGCCAAATGTTGCTGGCAGCAGCAGGAATGAAGACAAGCTGTCTCCAGCCAGCTCAGGGCTGCCTGTCGTGTCACATTTCCTCTTATGCATCTTCCTGTTTTTGGCCATAGGGAAGGCACTGAGCTAGCCAGAGGCAACCTGTCTTAATTGCTGCTACTGCTAGTGACCTCTGGCAAGTTTGAAGGACCACCTGGGTGAGGGGGAGAGGAAAGGATTCTGGGGCAGGAGGTGAGGGGAGGAAGAAATGCTGAGACCTGCGGCAGAAGAGGGAGAGATGCTGGAACTGTGGGTGTGGGAGGGTTCAGGAGGAGGGAAGGGAGAGTGACAGTTGCTGGATCTCCACGGAGGGGGCATGAGGAAGGGGAAGAGAGTGGGAGAGGTGCTAGACGCTTGGGGAAGAGACAGGAGGGAGGGAAAAGAGGAAGAGATATCAGACCCCTGGGGAGGGGACTGGAGGGAGAGAAGAGAGAAATGCTGGCCATGGCTGGAGGGCATGTGGGAAGGAAGGGGAGAAGCTGGACATAAGTGGAGTAAGGGACACGGAGGCAATGCTGGACATGGTGAGAGTGATAGGGATACAGAAGGGTGATGCTGAACATGGGGAGGGAGGATAGCAGTGTTCTCCTCAGACATTTTTTCCATCTGGGTGGTGTGAAGGACTAGGCTGAGTGGGAGTTGGGAAGTACCATACAGTATTCAAAAATTAAGTTAGCCAAGTGGTCAGTAGAATCAGTGGGACACACCCATTCAAAAGATCCTGAAGAGAACATTGGATAGAGAAGAGTATCCATGGGTGGTGGATAGGGGCAAAGAAGATGGATGGTGGACCTGAGAGAGAGAAAATGGAAATAGTTAAGGGGCAAGACAATTAAGAGAAGACAGAGGAAAGCAGAAACCAAAACTGGGACCAACATGATGAGAAAAATAAAATGACCAGGCAACAAAGGTCAAAATGATTTCTCAGTTCATAAATCAAAATGTGCATTGTGGATATCTTTATTTATTTATTTATACAATTTATATCCCACAATTTCCCACCCACGGGCAGGCTCAATGTGGCTTACAGCAGTCTGTAAAAACATACATCAAGTCAGCAAACAAACAATCAGTTTCTTAGAAGTGTAAGAGAGAATGGGTAAAAAGCAAAGAAGGGAAAAAGAGAAAGAGTATTGGTGATCAATATGACGCCTTGACAGAGACAGTTCAAAAGTAAGAGATGCTAAGCGGGATTTGAACATAAGCTTTTCCAAATAAAAAGGTCTTGAGGCGTTTTTTTGAAGGTCGGGTGATCAGGAGTAAGTTTCACCAATTTAGGTAGACCATTCCACAAATGAGCGCTAATATAGGAGAAGGTGGATGGATGCGTAGGTAGTCTTGTACTTGAGGCCACTATATACTGGGTAATGGAGATTTAGATACGAACGAGCTGATCTGTGAGAGTTCCTAGGTGGCAAGTTGATTAGGGTTGATTATATTGTGTTGTCTCCATGCAGGAGGAAATGCATTTCTGTTTTTCTCCAGTGTTGTATCTGTTTGATGACTTGTACAGGTCTTATCACATGATCCAAATTGGTTGGGAATGGCTGTAAGTAAATTTAGTATATCTAGCTGGTTAGTAGGTGATATCCAAGTTTGCTACCAGTATGTTGGAACCTCCATAGTGGTAAATTTATTCAAATCAAGGCTAAGCCAGTATCTAGAGCAGAGGCTTTCAACCCAGTCCCCAGGTCACACCCAGCCAGTCAGGGTTTTTAGGTTATCCCCACTGAATTCAGTGGAGATATCCTGAAAACCTTGACTGGGCTGGGCAATCCCTGAGGACTGGATTGAAAACCTCTGAAGCCTCTTTAAGACAAATATCTATACAATACATCTGTAGAGTTGCCAGGTGATCCTTATGATTCAGGTAGCAACACGATGTGCAATGCTTCCAGAACAATCTGTAGCATATCAAGCAGCTTGAAAAAATCTTTTTGCTTAGATGGTATAGACTCAAATGTTAAAAGATCTGTGTCACTCTTGCTTAAAACTTGCTGAACCCATCTGATTCCAAAAAAGCTTTATTAAAAAGCTTTTTCTTTTTTCTAGAGATACACAAGCTAATACAAATCTTAACCAAGAACCCACTCAAGTAGCCGATTCATCTGGCTGGTCCATGGAGAAAGTAAAGTTGTTTACTTGTAACAGATGTTCTCAATAGACAGCAGAATAAATTAGATTCATAATTCCTTCTACATCCCAGAAAGTTGATGTTAAACTATGGATGAACTGAGATGCATCTGTAAGGTACAATGAACAAAAAGACATTCATTCTCAAAATCTCTTCTGGTTTTTGAGCTCAGAGCTACCACATCTTGGCACCACTGATTTATGTGTCTGATTTATCCTTGCTGTCCATGGAGAACACTATACCCATAAGTGTAGGAACCTCATTAAAATATTCCCAAATAGGGTCATTTTTTGTGGGCTGCTGCCATGGTAGTTTATCTGTTCCTTCAGTAAGTTAAAAAAAATTGATAGACACATTTAGAATCAAACTTATGATCTGCTGTTCGCTTTGTTTTTCTCCCTTGTCCTTTGCATTTATATTCAGTCTCTTTTCCTCTGACCCCCAGATTTCTTCATTCACTTAGGTTTTTTATTTTTGTATTTTTAGAGAGAGAGTCTTGACTGTGTATGCGCACACACTTGTATACTACCTGCAAGAGCTGATCCAAATCATGTTGCCTCTCATCTCCATATACTGCTGTTAACTGACTTTATTATTATTATTATTATTTTCATTATGTTTTAAGAACATTTTAAAATTCAATTTAAAATTTTTAAATCCAATTTTTAAATAGTGTTTTAAAATTACAAATTTTAATGATCATAGTAACATAGTAACATAGTAGATGACGGCAGAAAAAGACCTGCACGGTCCATCCAGTCTGCCCAAGATAAACTCATGTGTATACCTTACCTTGATTTGTACCTGTCTTTCTCAGGGCACAGACCGTATAAGTCTGCCCAGCAGTTTTTCCTGCCTCCCAACCACCTGTCCCGCCTTCCATCACCGGCTCTGGCACAGACCGTATAAAAGTCTGCCCTCCCCTATCCTCGCCTCTCAACCACCAACCCCTCTTCCCCCCACCTGCTCTGCCACCCAATTGTAGCTAAGCTTCTGAGGATCCATTCCTTCTGCACAGGATTCCTTTATGCACATCCCACGCATGTTTGAATTCCGTTACTGTTTTCATCGCCACCACCTCCCGCGGGAGGGCATTCCAAGCATCCACCACCCTCTCCGTGAAAAAATACTTCCTGACATCTTTTCTGAGTCTGCCCCCCTTCAATCTCATTTCATGTCCTCTCGTTCTACTGCCTTCCCATCTCCGGAAAAGATTTGTTTGCGGATTAATACCTTTCAAATATTTGAACGTCTCTATCATATCACCCCTGTTCCTCCTTTCCTCCAGGGTATACATGTTCAGGTCAGCAAGTCTCTCTTCATACGTTTTGGAACGCAAATCCCATACCATCCTCGTAGCTTTTCTTTGCACCGCTTCCATTTTTTTGACATCCTTCGCAAGGTACGGCCTCCAAAACTGAACACAGTACTCCAGGTGGGGCCTCACCAACGTCTTATACAGGGGCATTAAAACCTCCCTTCTTCTGCTGGTCACACCTCTCCCTATACAGCCTAGCAATCTTCTAGGTACGACCACCGCCTTGTCACACTGTTTCGTCGCCTTCAGGTCCTCAGATACTATCACCCCAAGATCCCTCTCCCCGTCCGTGCCAATCAGACTCTCCCCGCCTAACACATACGTCTCCCTTGGATTTCTACTCCCTAAGTGCATCACTTTGCATTTCTTCGCATTGAATTTTAATTGCCTATCCACTGCAGCTACAGTTCTATGCCTTGGCCACAGATTATGTGCACTTCTCAGCTACTACATAGCGTACAGAAGACAGCCTTAAATAAAATGGTTACCAAAGTTATGGGTTTCTTCCCTTTTTACTGTTTGCAAGAGTCATTGTTATTTTGAATTGGAACTTCTGATTGTAAAAGTAAGCTTGTATGAAAGAAATGAGGTTAATGTTCCATCGGCCTTTATAAATGATTTTTTTTTCCCTCTTCAGGTAAATCTCTGATAAAATGATAGCCTGCCTTACAATGACAGAGATGGAAGAAACAGCAACTACTGCTATTCATCAAAATGGTGATCTTCATGCAAATGCAAGTACCACAAAGCAGTCAGAGTCCGGGCTTCAGGTTTATCTTTATCATTCCTTGGGCAAAGCAGGAGGAGATTATCTACAGTTTCCAGTTGGAGAGTACATTGCGGAAGATATTTGTATTGCTGCAGCTAAAGCTTGTGGTAAGAATTAATAGAAGTGATAAACATGAATTGAACTCAGAGTCTGGTTCTCTTACTGAAGATTATATATATCCATAGTTCTTTAAAATTTTCTATCAGTGGAAAATGCCATAACTGGTGAAGGTTCCATTTTAAATGCTAGGTAGCTTTGCTGTTACGTTCTTATTTGGATCTTGCTGGTATGTCCTTTAGACATGCAGCTAATGCATTGTGAATCTGATCTTACCAGCAGTTGCTAGTCACATTTATGATTTCTTGTTTAAAGATTATGTGAATGAAATTTGTACGTAAGCAATTGTCAGAGTGAAAAATAGAACAAAAGCACTTAGGTTTACTTACTTTATGAAAATAGTGTTTGTATTCCATGGACAAGCAGGATGAGTATATTCTTACATGTTTGTTTTTGTTTGTTAGGTTCTTGATAACCCACCAAATCCAAAACTGGGTCATGGTTGTTTACAATCAATAAAAGTAAGGGAAAGTAAAAGGAAAGCCATTTGAAGATAGGACAGGATATTCAGTCACAACACAGACATACCCAAATTTAATTTAAAAAAAAAAGGATTAAAAAATAAGTAAAAATTCTTAACCCTACATCCTAGGTGGAATGAAGGTCAGCTAGACTCTGATATGGGTAATTTTGTTCTGAATGCCAGTTGAAAAAAATATGCTTTCAGAAGGAATTAAATCTAACAAAGGAAAGTTCAGAGCGTAAATAAGGAGGCAAACTGTTTCAGAGAGAAGGTGCCAAGAAAAAAAATAAGCAGAGTGCCAGGTAGACTCAATGAGCATTCTTAGGAGATGGAAAGACCAACCTGTGGGAATCTTAGGAAACAAAGTGATCAGGAAGGAGTATATGGGATTGTAAGTGTTGACAGATACCATGGACAACCCTGTTGAAGTGCTCTGTGAGCCAAACAAAGAACTTTAAACAAACACCTAACTGAACTGGGAGCCAATGCAATTGAATGAAAAGAGGGGTGACATGATCATAATGCTTAGCATGGCACAGAAAGTGAACGGCAGAATTTTGCAATGTTTGCACTCGGAGAAGAAAAGCAGGGATCCCACACAACAATATTACAGTAATCAATGCATGTAATAATAAAGGTGTGAATTAAGGTATGCAGTGATGAAAAATCCAGAAATTGACTAATGATGTATAATGAGGGAGTCCGTGTGGAATGTTTCCTAGACTACTCTTCTGAAAGCCTTTGGAATCATTGCATACATATGCGCCCATCCTTTTGCATGCCACTATCATGGGACCCTCTCATATGGGGTGCCTTGGGTGGAGGCCAGGAAGCATCTACATTTCTCTACCTTGAAGCATGCAATTTACCTTGCTTATTTCTTGAAAATTGTTTCAGCATGTAAGTCCTGTTGCGTGGGTAGTCTTTCTTAACTAGGATATTTTCCGTGGCTCACTTGGCTCTCTTAGGCCTCGGGCACCAGACTAGATGTTTTTTTGTCAAAATCAAGCTGTTTGATTTTGCTGAGGCCATTTTGTCTGGATATGTCCCAGAAAGCTGTCAGTGGCTTTAAGATGTGGAACAGGATCACTGAACACCCCAGGCCCAAGCCTTACCCTGATGTCAGTTGCTTAAGGCAGGCAGACACTCGGATATCCCCTGGAGAATACTTGTATGAATCGAATGCTGAGTGCTCCTGGATGTCTGAAGCACTTGAGTTCTTTTTGGAGGAGGGGTCTTCCCTCAGACTTCTCCCCGCTGCATGAGAGGTGCAAGTCTTCCCCTGGGAAGCTATCATTCTCTGATTTAATGATGAAGATGGCTAAATTTATGGTGGAGATATTGGATATCCTCCAGTTTGATAATCTCCTGAACGAGGCTGCAACAGTGACCCTGTACAGATTTCTGAAGCTGGTACAATGAAGATGGAGACCCCATCTCTGTACAGTAGATCAACAAGAAGGTAGACTCTGGGTATAGAATCTAGAAGGCTCTGAGATTCGAGAATCTCCAGCTTCCTCACCATTCCATGATGGTCAAATGTGCTGTCAAAAGAGGACTTTTGAATCTTTTTGGAAGAAGATGTTTCAGAATGCTATACTCGCCCATTGCATAGCTTCTTATCAGCTCTTAATGAGCGTTTCCTTGCAGAACATTGCATGCAGTGTGGCGGAGTTCATAGACACTCACCCCTGGAAGAAGGCTGATGAGCTCCATCAACTAGTAGCTAAAGAGTGGGAGTGCAGAAAATACATGATCAGGGAGACCTGTGATATTTTTGATACGGGGTCCAGGGCCTCCGCAGTGGGGATTGGGATCGGCAGGCATCAGATCTTGAGCCAACCATGTAGAAGAAGCTGGCAGATATTTCATGCTTTGGGGTGACCTTTTTGTTGAGAAGGTGCAGGAGGCTGCTATTCTCAACAAGCAACACTTGAACGCTATGAAGTCTCTCTCCAGTCCTACTTTGCCAGTAGGAAGGGAGGCTGAATTTTTTTTTCCATAAGGGGTGGCCTCTTATAACCTTAGTCCAGTGGATTCTGAAAATAGTCCAGATGCTCTTGGTGGGCAGTATATAGAGAAAGTTTGCAATTGGAATGACTCCCTCTAAATTGCCCTATAGCAGAATTAGAAAAGGTTCAAAGAAGAGCGACCAAAATGATAAAGGGAATAGAACTCCTTTTGTGTGAGGAAAGGCTAAAGAGGTTAGGGCTCTTCAGCTTGGAAAAGAGACTGATGAGGGGAGATATGATTGAGGTCTACAAAATCCAGAGTGGTGTAGAATGAGTAGAAGTAAATCAATTTTTTACTCATTCCAAAAGTACAAAGATTAGGGGACACTCAAGGAAGTTACATGGAAATACTTTTAAAGCAAATAGGAGGAAATATTTTTTCACTCAACAAATAGTTAAGCTCTGGAACTCTTTGCCTGAGAACGTGGTAACAGCGGTTAGTGTATCTGGGTTTAAAAAAGGTTTGGACAAATTCCTGAAGGAAAAGTCCATAGTCTGCTATTGAGACAGAAATGGGAAGCAACTGCTTGCCCTGGGATTTGTAGTATGGAGTGTTGCCACAATTCGGGTTTCTGCCAGGTACTTGTGACCTGGCTTGACCACCGTTTGGAATACAGGATACTGGGTTAGATGGACCATTGGTTTGACCCAATAAGGCTACTGTTATGTTCTTATGATCCAACCATGCTTTAACTTCTTCTACCAAAGAGCAAAGAACTGTTTCCATGCTATAATCTTTTCTAAAGTCTGATTGAGAAAAATAGAAAATGATATGACTCTTAGATAGCTAATTGGGAAGTAACCATTGCTTCTATAATTTGTACAAATAATGAAACAGAAACTACTAGATGATGATTGGCTATAATAGAAGACTTTTCAGACGGGTTCTTAGGCCTTGGGGGGTAAATTTTTTTAATTTAACAGAAGGGAACAAGACATTCTTTCCCATGCCTCAAGATAAACCTAGGCAAAATGTCAGTTCATTGTAATTTCCTCTCAAAACACAAAATGACTTTTCATCCATACAGAAGCCAGCAAAAATATTTCTTAGGTTTTGGACTTGGGGCGGAGTAATTTTTATCATGTGTTAATCTCCTTTCTAGTAACCTCTTGCTAGTCTTCCCATGTCGGAGACCACTCCATCTGATGGCATGGCAGATAATTTCTAGTCTTAGCAGGCATTCCTATCCTAGTGGTCCCTGGATTGGGTTATGGCTAACAAGATATTTAAACAGTGTGGAATTTCTGAGGGATTTTGGTTTGCAACTTCACTGAAAAGAAATGTCCAAGTCTTTTTGCTTTAGAAGAAGGTCAGAAGAAAAACTAGTATCAGACATTGTGCCTCTTTCATGGAGACGGGTTTACTCTGTGATTAAAGATCTCTGAAGATGGGAGTTTCAGCCCAAGGAACTATTATCCTCATATCTGCATCTCTTGGCCAAGGCAAATTTTGGTTTTCTCTCCTTTGGTTTTCTGATTGACTCCCATTCAAGTCGAGCAATTCTGCAGTCTTGGCCAATCAGACGCAAGGAACATTTCTCTTGAGACTTTTGCCCACATAATCTGGATACTGAAAATGAATTGACTTGTTCCTTTTGTTAAAAAAAAAAATCCTTCAGAAAATTTTGTATGTTTTAAATGGGGGTGCTTTGTCATCTGGTGTGATGGCAAGATCCTGGATACCTTTTGTTGCTCAGACTACATTGTTTGACCCCCTATAGTGCATTTGTTAAACAAATAAGATTTTAACACTGAATAATAGTGGTAGTCATTTTAGAAGACTAGTTGCATTTGAGACATGCATAAATTGGTACTTAGAATTAAAAAATGTATCTTGCATAAATGTTTGACTTTACAAAGCCGGGATTCATGTCAACAACCAAAGTGTGTGCAAATAGCAAGAGGACATGGTCTGTGAGCATTTTGGGTGGGACTTGAGCCTAGAAGATAAACATTTAGATTCAGTAAATGACACCTAAATAAATCGGCGCCGGAACCCCCCCTTCCCCACAAACACTTAAGCATTATTCTGTAAGCTGTGCCTAAAGTTTGGTTCAGTTTATAGAATAATTCTTAAGTGTTATGGTCATGAGTAAATGTAGGCGCGACCATTTGCACCAATGAAAACATGGTGCAAATGCCCATACCTAAATTTACACATGGAGCACTGTTATTCTGTAATTATGCATATAACTCAAAACCATGCCCCCCATTCACCCCAAAATGCCCATGATAGTCCCCTTTCCACACACCACTTTTTCAGGTCTTGCATAAAATTTTCCTAACTTTACTCACAAAACACCCAATTAGTGCCAATAATTGCTTGTTAGGCAATTATTGGCAGTAATTGGCTTGTTTAAATTGTGTGTGCAAATTGGCAACACGCCTAAATTTGCGTGCACAATTTTTGGCGACCTTTACAGAATCAGGGAGGAGTAATCCATTTCAGAAGGGGAATAAATGTCAGTGTCCTAACAGATGGATGTTGAGATCTACACTTTCTACCAAGTTTGTTTAGGTTTTGGAAAGCTGCTCTGATTTGAGCAGCATTCCTCTGGAGGAATTAGGGAAGGTTGCTCCCTTAACCACCAGTGGTTTTTGTTCCCCCAAAAGCCAAACTGACAAGGGATATTGGTCTCCATGACAACATCAGGAAAATACATGTTTATATTTCGAGCTGGCTAAGATCAATATGCATGTGCTGGCACATAATACATCTGTGGCTTTTTTTTTCTTTCCTTTTCAAAAATAGATCTGTTGTGCCTCACGCACTCAGTGAATAAACGTCGTCTTCCGTATTTTAGAATAGCTTCAGTGCAGCAGATTCTGTTCTAAAATACATGTGAAACTTGGGACTTCTGACCTGGACATCTCAATTTTGAATTCTTCGTCCTTTTTAAAATGGACCAATAATGTAGTAATTTATTTTTTATTCTGTTTATTAGGTATCACGCCTGTATACTGCAGCATGTTTTCTTTAATGAATAAGGCTGAGAGGAAATGGTACCCTCCAAACCATGTCTTTCATGTAGATGATTCTACCAGATGCATTTTGCTGTATCGAATAAGGTATTGTATTCAATTCATTTTACACATCTGATGTGATGAATATATGTCTGTATTGTTTTCAGAAGTTAATCACCCTTACTAATGTCCTGCAGTATGGAATTCCAGAGATGAGTTTCAACTCTTGAAAATGTCTGATTAGGCTTTTAACATCTTACTGAAGACATTTATCTGGAAAATTTTGTGTGTGATTTGTTTGTTAGCCCAACAGTGCACCTGCCTTTTTGTTTTAGTGCTAGGGCTTTTAAGGACTTTTGTCAGTTTTACTGCTGAGATGATGTCTTCCACATTAGGATACTGTTCTTTACTTTTTCCGAATTTAACTATGGAATCACTTTAAATTTCAATTTCACTAGCCATATCAATGATCAATTTGAGCAAAAATTAAGATTTTCAAACCCGATCTGTTAGATCACATGGTACTCTCCTGTTAATGCTCAGCTTATCTATGTAGTTCCTTTTGTTTGGTAATTGTTTCATTGCTTATTATTCTTGTTGCTTTTAAGGCTTCTTACTACTACTAAAAGCAAACACCAGAATATTTTATTCTGAAATTTTAAAGTATAAAGTACATTCCCATTGATGTGTATATATGCAAATAGATCAGATAATATATATATTTTGTATTTTAGCGGTTTGCTTACATTTTCTATAAAAATGTAGAGTATGTTGGCAGACGAAGACAGACCCATCTAGTCTGCCCAATTTTCTCCTGGTGCAGTGCTCAGATTCTAGGTGATCTCAGGCTTTCCCTTTGCTTCTTCACGAACAGGAGATCCTTTTTGTTAACTCCAGCCTTCTTGAATTTCATTGTTTCTACTAGGATGTTATGTTGATCTACTATGTTTTCTGTGAAGAAATAATGTTTTCATCGTGGTGGCTTCTTTCTATTGCTTTCAGCTTCCAGCTCAGTTGGAACTGAGGCCATGACCCTTCGTTTTCAGTGAAGACTGGATTTTTTTCTCTGTTTATCTTTGAGGTCACTTAGCCCAGTCATTGCAGTTAACTTCCTCAACCCCAAGGGTCATACACCAGGGCTAGCTCTGGAATCCTGCAAACATAGGCCTTAAATATGATCTCAAGGTGCTGCTGTTGCATGATTCCTGACATTACCTCTTCCTATTGTTTGTGAAACCTCTTTGCAGCATCCCCTGGCCAGCCCAAGTAATGGAAAAGCTAACCTGCATAGCAGTGTCACTATCCACCTTATAATTGAAAGAGAAAAACGCCTAGATTTCGACCCAAATCGGGAGATAGATGTTTATCTCACAAAAACGAATAAATCTGTATAATGGAAAGCCGATTTTGGATGTTTTCAACTGCACTCCATCGCGGAAGCGTACAAAGTTGACGGGGGCGTGTTGGAGGCGTGGCGAAGGTGGAACTGGGGCATGGTTATCGGCCGAGGAGAGATGGGCGCCTTTCGCCGGTAATGGAAAAAAAGTATGCGTTTGTAGCTAGAATTTAGGGCACTTTTCCTGGACCCTGTTTTTTCACGAATAAGGCCCCAAAAAGTGCCCTAAATGACCAGATTACCACCAGAGGGAATCGGGGATGACCTCCCCTGACTCCCCCAGTGGTCACTAACCCCCTCCCACCACAAAAAATGATGTTTCACAACTTTTTATTTTCACCCTCAAATGTCAAACCCACCTCCCTGGCAGCAGTATGCAGGTCCCTGGAGCAGTTGTTAGGGGGTGCAGTGGACTTCAGGCAGGTGGACCCAGGCCCATCCCCCCCTACCTGTTACAATTGTGCTGCTTAATGCTTAGTCGTCCAACCCCCCCAAACCCACTGTACCCACATGTAGGTGCCCCCCTTCACCCGTTAGGGCTATAGTAATGGTGTAGACTTGTGGGCAGTGGGTTTTGAGGGGGATTTGGGGGGCTCAACACACAAGGGAAGGGTGCTATGCAGCTGGGAGCTCTTTTACCTTTTTTTTTTTTGTTTTTGTAAAAGTGCCCCCTAGGGTGCCCGGTTGGTGTCCTGGCATGTGAGGGGGACCAGTGCACTACGACTCCTGGCCCCTCCCACAAACAAATGCCTTGGATTTATTCGTTTTTGAGCTGGGCGCTTTCATTTTCCATTACCACTGAAAAAACAAAAACGCCCAGCTCACAAATTGTCGAATAAAACATGGACGTCTATTTTTTTCGAAAATACGGTTCGGTCCGCCCCTTCACGGACCCATTCTCGGAGATAAACACCCATGGAGATAGACGTTTTCGTTCAATTATGCCCCTCCATGCCACTAGGTCACATCTAGAAATATTCTGATGTTCCTTTTGAGTCTACCCTTTGTAGACCTATACTGTGACCTGTTGTACAAGAGGGAGGGAGAGATTTTAATTTAGCTCACTGCTTCTTTTCAATAATAGTTCAAGGCAAGTTACATTCAGTACAGTAGGTTTCCTGTCCCCAAAGCACTTACAATCTAAGTGCCCGTTTACTAAGGCACATTAGTGTTTTTAATGCGCCTACAATTAGTGTGTGTGCTAACTGTGTAGGCACCTATAGGGATATTGTAGGTGCATACACAGTTAACGCACGTTAAAACGTGCCTGTAACGCGGCTTAGTAAACAAGGCCCTAAGTTTGTACCTGAGGCAATTGAGGGTTAAGTGACTTGATCGAGATCACAAAGAGCGTCAGTGGGCTTTGAACCCTATGTTCCAGGATTCTAAGCCAACTGCCCTAACCTTTACATTGCTAACGTTGTTTCCTCAAAAAAAAAAAAGTTTGCTTCTTGTTCATTATTTATATTTTTGTGTTTGACTTAACACCCTTTTAAAACAGCCTACTAAGGTAGTGTATACTAAAAATTATAAAGCCATGAGAAAGAAACATATCTCAGAAATTCCTAACAATCTCTAGGAAAAATAAAAAGACAATAAAAGTAAAGAATATTAAAATTACAATTAAAAAAAAACAACCATTCATATTGTGCTGAATGCACACAAATCATGTAAATCTCGATTCTACCCAGAACATCAGAACCTACCCAACAACCCAACTTAAAAGTCTGGACAACAAAAAAAAAGGTTTTTTGAACCCTTCTCTAAGATTAAATGGGATAGAGTTCCATAATCATTGATTTGAATATGCAAAAGATATATGATGGGTCAATGCCAAACTAATCTTAGGAGGAGGAAGATAGAGTAAATTAAGCTGAAATGAGAGCAAAAGTTGCGAAGGAGTATAAGGACACAGCCACATGGCCAATTTTTTTATTTTTATTTAGAACAGTTTACAATAATTCACCAAAGATGACGATGTCAAGCAATTTGCCAAGAAATACAAAGGAAAATATTTAGGGATAATCCCCTCTTTTACTAAATTTTACAGGCATTAGTCCACTAGGAGGGAGACTGATCAATATACCATAACCTGAGAGGAGGTATAAAGAAAGAAATAAGAAAGCATCTAAACTCTTTAAAAAGTCCAGAAGTCATTACAAGTTTTAGAAGCTCTTGTGTCAAAAAGAGAACGAAGTTGTAAGGGTTCAAACAAATGAAAACTAACATTCTCCGAGGACAAGCAGGCTGCTTGTTCTCACTAATGAGTCGACGTCCACGGCGACCCCCACCTTCGGAATTTTCCAGAGGAAAAACAGCAAACTTAGAATCCTCCAGAACGCGGACCGCACATGCGCGGCCATCTTCCTGCCCGCCGCGCAAGAGTCCCGCTTCAGTTTCTTCTTTTCCGCGGTTGGAGAGTGGCTGCTTGCGGTCTCTCTCCATTCGGCCCCTGAGGAAACCTTCGCATTTTGAGCTTTGCTTGTTCTTTCTTTTTCTTTTTTTCTAATCCTGTTTCCTTTAAAAAAAAACAAAAAAGTCCCTTACTTTTAGTTTTGCCCTTTCTAAGTTTTTGTTAGCTTTCGTCGCGGCTCTCTTAGGCCGCGCGTACACGTTCTTCCTTTTGTGCCCTTTTTCTTGGCACAATCGAGAATTTTGATTTTGCTGCCGCGATTTTTCCGTCCATGTCATCGAGGACTCCCAGCGGCTTCAAGAAGTGTTCTCGGTGCAGCCGGGCGATCTCAGGTACCGACCCCCATGTGTGTGGTGTCTTCAGTGCCTTGGGCCTGACCATTGCCCAGATGTAAGTTGTGTCTTAGCCTTAAAAAACGGACACAGGCATCGAGACAAGCTCAGCGGGACTGTCTGTTTGGTGCTTCGCCCGGTTCTTCGGTGTCGACATCGGCACCGGAGATGGCACCAACATCGGCACCGGAGGTGGCATCGACATCAGGAGCACAGGTAATGGTTGTCCGGAGACCACCACACGCTGGGATCAGTGAGCCATCGAGTGGGTCTTCACCTGCCTCAACGACTCCTGCTATGCAGGCCCACCGACCACTTTCGGCCCCAACCCCGAGGAGGCGTGTGGATTCCACGTCCTCCTCGCACGTCATTGGCACTCCTCGGTTCCAACATCGAGCGAAGGCTAAGAAGTACCGTCATCGCTCTCCTTCTACACATGGTACCGGGAGCTCCGGGGCGTCGAAGGATTCGGCACCCATGAAGCATCTACGCTGGGAGGACTGCTCATCCTCCATTCAAGGGGTGTCGGTGCGTTGGTCATCAGACAGCCCGGTACCGCCTTCTCACTCTTCGCAGGTTCTGCCTCCGACTCCTGCACTGGCCCCACAGCCTTTCCCGGCAGAGACTCTGGACGAGCGCATCCGAACCATTCTCCCAGGTCTTCTGGAAGGGCTGCTGCGTCAGTCTGTTCCGGTACCTGGGGTGCTTGTGCTCTCGGTACCGTTGATGGAAGCGGCAGCTGGCTCTTTGCCTGTGGTGAGGTCTTCGACGCCAGTGCCGCTTGCAGCATCGGCTTCGGCTGCCACCCAGGTTGACTCCCTGTCAACATCGTTGGAGGGAGCTTCATTGCCGCCAGCACGGGAGTCGACCTCTCGATGCCGTCGTTCCTCGGAGTCGAGACGGGCCCAGTTTCAGACTGCAGTCAGAGAACTCTTGTCCGGCACCGAGGAGGATGCCTCATGGGATGAAGAGGAGGATCCCAGATATTTCTCATCTGAGGAGTCTTGTGGTCTTCCCTCTGATCCTATGTTTGTGCAGCGCTGCGTATGCCTTGTAGCGCTATAGAAATGCTAAATAGTAGTAGTAGTAGTAGTAGTTCACCAGAAAGAAAGGTTTCTCCCCCAGAGAGCCTTTCTTTCTCTTCATTTGTGCGGGAAATGTCTGTGGCTATTCCCCTTCCCTGTGGTATCGGAGGATAAGCCCAGGACTGAGATGCTCGAGGTCCTTGACTATCCTTCGCCACCTAAGGAGTCATCCACTGTCCCTGTGCATAATGTCCTTAAGGAAACATTGCATAGGAATTGGATGAAACCACTACCTAATCCCACCATTCCAAAAAAAGCTGACTCCCAATATCGGATTCATGGAGAACCTGAGTTGGTGAAGTCGCAGTTACCTCACGACTCTATGGTTGTGGTTTCCGCTCTCAAGAGAGCCAGGAGTTCTAGAGATTTTGCCTCGGTGCCCCCAGGACGGGAATCTAGAACCCTGGACTCTTTTGGGAGGAAGGCCTATCAGTCCTCTATGCTCATGTCTAAGATTCAATCATACCAGCTCTACACAAGCATCCACATGCGGAACAATGTGAAGCAACTGGCGGACTTGGTGGATAAGCTCCCTCCGGAGCACGCCAGGCCTTTTCAGGAGGTGGTCAGGCAGCTGAAGGCATGTCGTAAATTCCTGTCCAGGGGTGCTTACGACTCTTTTGATGTTGCATCCAGATCCGCTGCTCAAGGTATAGTGATGCGCAGACTCTCATGGCTGCGTGCCTGTGACCTGGACAATCGAGTCCAGCAGTGGCTTGCGGATGTTCCTTGCCGGGGGGATAATATTTGTGGCGAGAAAGTCGAGCAGGTGGTCGAACAGCTCCACCAGCAGGGAAAACGCCCTCGACAAACTCTCCCACCAGGCGCCTTCAGCATCTACCTCATCAGGTAGACGTTTTTTCAGGGGAAGGAGGAATGCTCCCTTTGCTTACAATAAGCGTAGGTACAATCCACCTTCTCGACAGCCTTATCAGGCTCAGCCCCAGCGCGCTCGTTCTCGTCAACAGCGTGCACCTCAGGCCCCTGCAGCTCCCCAGCAAAAGCAAGGGACGGGCTTTTGATTGGCTCCAGTTGAGCATAGCCGCTATAACAGTGTCTATGCCGGACAATCTGCCGCTCAGAGGGAGGCTAAAATTTTTTCACCAAAGGTGGCCTCTCATAACCTCCGATCGGTGGGTTCTTCAAATAGTCCGGCTAGGATACTCCCTTCTCTGTACCTTTTCTAATTCCACTATATCTTTTTTGAGATGCGTTAACTAGAATTGAACACAATATTCAAGGTGCGGTTGCACCATGGTCCAATACAGAGTCATAACATCCTAATTTTTGTTTTCCATTCCTTTCCTAAAATGCCTAACATTATATTTGCTTTCTAGTTGCTGTCGAATAGAATCAGCCCCAAATACCGATCCTTGGGGCACTCCATTACTCACCTTTCTTTCCTCCAAGTGAATTCCATTCACTGCTGCTCTCTGACGTCTGTCAGCGAACCAGTTTCTAATCCAGTTCACCACTTTGGATCCTAACTTCAGCTCATTCAGTTACTTCACAAGCCTCCTATTAGAAACCATGTCAAAGACTTTGCTGAAGTCCAATTAGATTACATATAGCACATGCTCTCAATCCAGTTCTCTGATCACCCAATCAAAGAAATCAATCAGATTCATTTAACACAATTTTCCTTTGGTAAAATCATGTTGCTTCGGATCTTGTAAGTCATTGGAGTCTAGCTATTGTACTATTCTTTCCTTCAGCAGTGCCTCCTTAATTTTTCCTACTACTGAAGTGAGGCTTACCGTTCTCTAGTTTCCCACTTCTCCTTCACCATTTTCTTGGAGAGGGACTACATCTGCCCTTCTCCAATCCTGTGGAACCTCCCCTGTCTCCAAAGATGTATTATACAAATCTTTAAGAGGGTCTACCAGAACATCTTTGAGCAACTTTACTAGCCTTGGATATGTCATCCGGCCCAGTGGGCTTTGTTCACGTTCAGTTTTTCATTTGTTCATAACACTTCCATGAATGTTGCGATATATACTCCACTCTCATATGTCTGTCAGCCAACAGAGGTTGTTCATCCAGGATTTTCGAATATTTGTTTAGTATGTCTTCCTTTTCCTCATCACTCTCCATATACTGGTTCTCAGCAGCTTTCGGTTTCACAATTCCATTTCTAGCCTTTCTCCTTTCCTCAATGTACATGAAAAAATTATTGTCACCTCTTTATATCTCTAGTTATTTTTCTTCTGCCTGCTCTTTTGCAAGCTGTATTTCTCTATTCACTTTGAGTTTTATGTGGTATTCTTATCTCTGTTCTTTCTGCATTTTTCTGTACTTCATAAATGCCATCTGTTCTGCCTTTATTCTTTGAGATAATTTTTTGGTGAGCCATATAGATTTCCTTTTCCTCTTGCTTCTGTTTACTTTCCTTACATAAAGATTCATTGCCATTTTGCTGCTCCTTTCAGCTTGGACCACTGACTTTGCACTAGAGTGTGACACAGGGACCCGCAGTAACCGCAGGGACGGGGAGAAGGTGGGGATGGGAAAGAGCCCACGAAGGTGGGTACAAACTTCGTCCCTTTCTCGTTTTATACTTTGAAGCCTGTTAATGAACTGGACTGTCATTTATGTTTGAGTGATGCAGACAATATTTTGATTTTTGTGGAAAAACAAGTAAACATGCTGCCCTCAACTAGCTAATTTGCATGGGGGATCGTGTACATCCTGCTACCAGCACATCTTCTAAGAAGATATCTTCTATTGCAGGAAGGACTGTGGAAGACAGGAGAACTAGACTCAATCCACGCTCGTCCACGCTCTTATTACCTCTCGCCTGGACTACTGCAACTTACTCCTCACCGGCCTCCCACTTAGCCATCTATCCCCCCTTCAGTCTGTTCAGAACTTTGCTGCACGTCTCATATTCCGCCAGAACCGATATACTCGTATCACCCCTCTCCTCAGGTCACTTCACTGGCTTCCGATCAGATACCACATTCAATTCAAGCTTCTCCTTCTTACCTACAAATGCACTCAGTCTGCTGCCCCTCACTATCTTTCTACCCTCATCTCCCCTTACGTTCCCGCCCGTAACCTCCGTTCACAGGATAAATCCCTCCTTTCAGTACCCTTCTCCACCACCGCCAACTCCAGGCTCCGCTCATTCTGCCTCGCCTCACCCTATGCTTGGAACAACCTTCCTGAGCCCTTACGCCAAGCCACCTCCCTGCCCGTCTTCAAGTCTTTGCTTAAAGCCCACCTCTTCAATGCTGCGTTTGGCACCTAACCCTTACCGTTCAGTGAATCCAGACTGCCCCAATTTGACTGCCCCTATCGGACCGACCGTTCACTTGTCTATTAGATTGTAAGCTCTTTGAGCAGGGACTGTCTCTCTTTGTTAAATTGTACAGCGCTGCGTAACCCTAGTAGCGCTCTAGAAATGTTATGTAGTAGTAGTAGTAATCCTGAGATTGTTGATGACTACTTATTCATTCACAGATTAAAACATCATAACAGTGCTACGTAGGGCATATGTCTCTCCTCTAGGGCGTGCAGAATAGGTTGTATTTTGTACCCCTGGGCATTTTAACAGGGTGGATTAGGATTCCTTGGGGTAGTAGAAATCAGCTATTGTTGGGGTTGGAAGGGTAGAGGGGTGGTGGTGAGGAGGGTTATTATAGCTGCTCACTGTTATTATTGTTTTCTATTTGTAATTTATACACAATAGTTGCACAGCATATTGTTCCTTTTTATACTTTAATAAAATGATTTAAATATAAAATCATAATTGTTCGAGGCTTCTGCAGATGAGGACAGAGCCTCCGGGGACAGGGCAGGAACGGAGACAGAACCTGCGGGGACAAACTTTGTCCCCGTGTCATTCTTTACTTTGCACTTCTCTTATATCCTCCCATCCTGCTAGTTCTTTCCTCAGGTACTCCCATATTTTATTAAAGTCAGCATGTTTGAAATTCAGGACTTTGAGTTTTGTGTGTCTACATTCCCCACTCCCCTTTAGCTCCTATATCAAACCATTTGGTATAAGATCACTGCTGCCCGGGGGGTGGGGGGGGGAGGCACCCATCTGAATGTTAGACACATTTTCCCCATTTGTAAGCACAAAATCTAATGTTACCTCTTCTCTGGTGGATTCTACCACCATTTGTTTGAAGGACGGCACTTAGTTGGATGCCTTTCAATCGCTCTACTTCTTTCCGATTCTGCAGATGAAACACACTATCCTGCATCCAGCAAGTTGAAATCTCCCAGCAACAGCACCTTACCTTTCATTTCTAGCCTTTGAATATCTATAACTAGATCTTTGTCGAAGCTCATCAGGCCCTTTCCTGTGTCCCTGAGATATTTAGTGCTGACCCTCTTTTTTTTTTTTACTCCTTACCTTTACTGACTTCTTTCTCTCTATTCTGTTCTGGCATGAATGATTTTGCTGTAAAATTGGCGTTCCTTTCTTACTTTGTTTAGCCTGTACATCTTCTGCTCATCAGTCGAATGGTATAGTAAATTTCAATAAACTATTTTCCATTTTGTGTCGGAGGTCTGTGGTCAACACCTATGTGAATAGTGGTGCCACCTTCTCTTGTCAAGATGATCCATATTGCTTCCTCCTTTCCCCAGTTGCCCTGAATTTCAGCTGCTTTTATGTTTTTTATAAATACACTTTTGGCCAGCTCTGTTCTTCCTAAAGAGATTATAGCCCAGTATGATTGCATTCCATTCATAGGAGTTATTAAACCATGTCTCTTTGACAGCAACAAGGTCTAAGTCTTTCCTCTAACATCAGGGCTTGCAGATCTTGCACTATGTTATTCAGACTACGAGCATTTGCGCTCATTGCTTTCCAGCTATATTTGTTTTGATGCTCTCACCTTTTGCATAGCTTTTTGCCTAGTCTCTCCTTCCGCTTGATTGCTGATAAATGATTTGCTAAGATGGTTTATTCTATTGTTCTCACGCTGTTGTCCAACTTTTGTTTTTGCCGGGGGTGACTTCTTGAACTCACCTGGTTCTGTTTGCCACCCCTGTCTTCTAACACTTGGAAATATATTGACTGAATTTCTCAATCCTCTTTCCTGCCAAAGAGAGATGTAGGCTGTCATTACATATCGCCTTTTTTTTTCCCATGTATTGTCCCAATCTCTTATGTATCTAAAACCTTGTTGATGCCAGGCTTTAAGCCACTTATTGAAGTTTTCTGTATTATGTTATTTTTCCTCTCCCTTTCCTTAGGTAGGAAGCACTTCAGAAAAAAACTGCAGTCTGTACCAAAAACTTTAGCCCCTCCCCAAGCTTCTGAAAGGTTCTCTGTACGTCGAGTTTGCTATTTTTAGCCAGATCATTTGTCCAAGGTGGATAAGTACATCAACCTTAGAATATTCTTTCTTTTCTAATCATACTCGGTACTTTGTATTCCTGCTCACCGAGGATCCTACAAGATATTTCATGTTGCTGGTAACTACAGACTGTGATCTAGGTAAATGCCTCTGAGTTGCCAAGCATCAAGATTTTATTTTTTTGAGGGTGCCTCTTGCATTGACTTAATTTCTGGTTCAGATACAGTTCTGATTTCCTGGGTATCATAATGCTTCAGTGCTGCAAAAGACTTTTGTATTACCACCATTTGGACAGGGGGAAGCCTCTTTGCCACAGGTCGTAGTCATATTCTACCCAAGCTTACTGTAGTCCATGTGTTTTTGGGTAAAATGTAAATCTGAATTGGAGGCGTCTTTCACCTACCAAGCAGCCAATTGATGGAACAAACTAGCGAAATATAGTAGTCATCAATATGACTTGGTTGTTTCAGAAACTGGTATTGTCTGGATAATAGTACATGATGTTTTATGTTAATGATCAAAAGCTAATTGGTTTGCTATATTGTCCTGGGGTTTAATTGGTTGTATACTATTTTTGGCTTTTTTTTAATGTTGTGCCTCTAGGAGTATGTCTTCTTTCTTGTGTGAACTGCATCAATCCATTTATGATTACTCGCAGCACAGAAGTATTGAATGTAATGTAAAAGTAAACTAGTTGGATGCTTTGTAGTCCTGTGTTGAGAATTGGGGGGTCCCGAGCCCCCCCCAAGAAGGCTAGAGTGACCTTAATCTGACTCCATCTCTAAATAACACTAGTACTGGGGTAATCAAGGAGTTATTGCCTCTAAGGGAGACGTTAGGTCTAAGGAAAAGATACCAGCCTTATAACAAACTGGATTTAGATTACAAGTTATACAATGCATTTATACTTACAGCCTTTGATCATTAAGTGAAGCCCACAAATCATCATTTGGAATGAGGAGTTTATTTGCTAAGGTATAAGTCAAATCAGTGATTGACAACAGGCATGTACAATCAATTAATTATAGGAATATAATAAGCTACAAACAGGTGTTAATTATTTGCTAATGTTTTATAATTTCTTTTACCAATTGGAGGTTTTACAAGGGAAAGCAACTAGGAAATTTGTCAATTTTGTTGGACACATTGGTTTCCCTTGGAGAGAGAGTGCCAACCCTTGTCTCTCTAACTCAAACCAGGAAATACCCTGATTTTTATAAGTGCCTTCAGGATATGGATAATATGACAGTAGATATACCTGATTGGATCTATGCTAATGTCATGGTTGTCACTGATTGGCTCATGCTAATGAGTAGCTTCTATCTTGCTAACATGGTTTTGTCTTTAGCTCGCTTCTTAAGCAAGACCCTGCTCACAGGAAAGTCTCCCTCCTCTCTGGAACAGCTAGTTCTCTATTTTCTTTGCACCTGCTATGACTCACTTATTTCTCAACTTGTTTTTCTAACTTACATTAGAGAAAATTCCACTTTGTAACAGATACGGGCTTCCATTTTGTGTTGAAATCCTCCATTTTGTTTCCATATCTATTAACTTTTCCTAATTTAGCTTATTTAGGCCTCAATGTGGGCTACCAACTAGGCCATACTTTTCCAGTAAACTCCCAGTTGTGTCAGCCATCAGATTTCTGACTCAGCCAAGGTCTGTACTGGCCTGAGCTCTGTGACTGGGCCCACCACCATTCCAGTGGGGGGGTCTCTGGCTGTACCATAATTATACACCTGGTAGTGGCTTTAATTGCAGCCAGTTCTGCCTGAGTTTGATAAGCTCCTTTTGCATAACACATAGTTAACATATAGGGCAAGCTCTGAGCCTGTACATGGTTTGCCTTAAGAAAAAGGCACCACAGTTATTACTCTGAAAGAAAGTCATGTTGATTGACAGAACTGTAGAATAGCTGTGTTATGGCAATGAGTACAAATTACTGTTATGGCAATTAGTATAAATTGGGAAGAGTACCTGGTTGGATTGTCTGTTGGAGCACTGCATTGGCTCCCTATTTTTCTATAGGGTACGATTTATGTTTTAATATGTTGACCAATAAACATATTTAAACAAGAACAGTAAAAGAAATACATGACCAAGTAAGCATTTCCATATTTCCTCCCTTCCCCCTCCACACATCAACAAAAGTGAACAGTGCTTCCACTCTAAAGGAAAATCCTAAAGAAAGTCACAGAATCAATCTACTATATGCCATGTGTGGCAATGATGTCCAAAAAAGGTTCCAAAATCAAAGTAAAAGCTTTGCCTGGTTTAGAGTCCATATTGTCTACAAACTGGCACTCCATCAAAAGCAATCATAGGTATGATTTAAATTTAGTGCTAGTGTTTAAAATGTAGGATTTGCCGCTATCTTATATGTCTCAGATTTTGCTACATTATAAGCCAAATTGATTTTTACATTCTGAAAATACGCAACAGTTGACGTTGCCTTCCATGACTCGGTTGCATTATATTGTTAGTGTATCTTTTGTAGGACCTGTAGTGTGGAACAAACTGCTACTACATTTGTGGTTATTAAAAGAGCTTTAGTAACTTGAAGAACATGTGAAGGCGTATTTGTTTGCTCAAGCCTATTTTAGACTTATGAGTAGTTAGGAGCTGAGTACTGCCAGGAAGTAATTTTTTAATATACGTTTGTTTATATAATAATATTGGGCCCTGTTTGCTATACCATGCTAGAGACACGTTAGCATTTGTAGCATGCGCTAACCATGTAGACACCCATAATATTCCTATGGGCGCCTACACGGTTAGCACGCGCCAAAAACACTAGCGCACCTTAGTGAACAGGGCCCTTTGTTTTGTGTTGTGCAGCAGGCTTTGATCCTGGCAACCTGGGTTCGATTCCCACTGCAGCGCTTTGTGACCTTGGACAAGTCACTTAACCCTCCATTGCCCCAGGTACAAACAACTTAGATTGTGAGCACCGTAGGGACAGAGAAAGTGCCTGTATATAATGTGTACAGCGCTGCATACGTCTAGTAGCACTGTAGAAATGATTAGTAGTAGTGTTGTTGGTTGTTTTTTTTTTTTGCTTTGTGTGCATTTTGTTAGCTACCTAGTGAATGAGTGGGTTATAAATGAATAAAGTACCAATTATGTATATTAGGGGCCTGAAGTGAACTGTAGATCTACTTCTTATAACTTATCCTATATTTTCTGCATTTAAATGCAATAATACTCTGTATTTCTCATTCCGGAATGGCGATCGCCATTACGGCATAATGTAAGCCACATTGAGCCTGCAAATAGGTGGGAAAATGTGGGATACAAATGCTGCAAATAAATAAATAGGATATGAAAGGAGGGAATTAGTCACAGGTGGGCAGAAATATAGCAGATTATAGGAGCAAGCAGCTCTGCTAGTGAGAGACAAGGAAGCTTTTTTTTTTCCTCCTGCATAGGATAGATGGAGGCAAGGTCAGCAAACTTCTAGGAAGGAAGAAAGTGAGGGATACAGAGGTAAGAGAGTGGTTTGATTAGTAGATTCTAAACCTAACACAAAAATCTGAAAATATATAAATTCAGAAAAGATTTCAGGCTTGTGGTGCTTCTTAGGAATTCTCAGCTCTCCAGGAAGCAACTGTCGCTCTCTTACAGACAGTCTATACTAGGCACCAGGTACAATGGAGCCATTTAAATTAAACCTGTCAGCTCAGTAGTAGGAAGAAGACTCTAGCACAGATCTGTGTGTGTGTGTATATATATTTCTCCGAGGACAAGCAGGCTGCTTGTTCTCACGACTGGGTGACGTCCGCGGCAGCCCCCACCAACCGGAAAGAAGCTTCGCGGGACGGTCGGCACGCAGGGCACGCCCACCGCGCATGCGCGGCCGTCTTCCCGCCCGTGCGCGACCGCTCCCGCCAGTTCCTTTTTTTCCGCGCCTGGAGAGAGTCGTGCTTTGCCGCTCTCTCTACTTCAGCCGCCGGATTCTTGCGATCGCGTATACGCGGATCGCGCTTCGTTTAATTTCCTTTTAGTATTTCTCTGTTACGAAAAAAAAAAAAAAAAAAAAAGAAAAAAGACTGCGCGTGTGGAGCACGCGCTCCCCTTTTCCCTCGCTTCCAGCGGGGACGCCTTGTTGCGGCCTAGTGGCCGCTCGGTCGGCTAGTTTTTTCGTGGTGTGATTTTAGCCACCATTGCCGACTTTGACTTCGCCGACGCGATTTTTCCGTCGATGTCCTCGAAGGTCCCGAGTGGATTTAAAAAGTGTGGTCGCTGCGGCCGGCCGATCTCGCAGACCGACACCCACGCTTGGTGCCTCCAGTGCCTCGGGCCGGAGCACAATCTCAAGTCGTGTGCGCTGTGTCTCGGTCTCCGGAAACGGACTCAGGTTGCGAGGCAAGTTCTGCGGGACCGTCTTTTTGGAACTTGCGCCGGCCCCTCGACGTCGACCTCGACGGCATCGGTATCGAAGGCCGGATCTTCGGTACCGGTATCGATGCCCGAGACATCGGCACCGATGGCAGCGACCCCAGGAGAACAGGTCCCGTCGGCCCGCCGGTCCGCCGGTGAGAGTGGGGTTGAGAGGCCGCGTGGGCTGTCGGCCCCGGTCACTCCCTCAGCTCGTGAGCCACGGGACCGAACCCTGTCGGACCCGGTACCTCGAGACCGAGGGGGATTGACCTCCTCCTCCTCCATGCCCTCCGGCGCCGGTGACGTGCACCGGAAAAAGGACAAGAAGCGCCGTCACCGGGAGCCCTCGGTGCACCCTGAAGGGGAGTCGACGCCGAAGCGTCATCGTAGAGAGGAGAGATCTCCGTCGGTGGTGGAGGTACCGACGCGTCGGGGTTCCGGCACCTCGGTGCCGTCTCCTGGCCCCCAGCAGCTTCTGGCACCGACACCCTTACCGGCCCCACCGCCTTTCCCGGCAGCGGGCCTGGACGAGTGCCTCAGAGCCATCCTTCCGGGGATCCTGGAAGGGCTGATGCGCCAGGCTGTGCCGGCGTCGGGGGTGCTTGCGCCCCCGGCGCCGATGACTGTGGCGCCGGCGAGCTCTAGCCCGGCGCCGGGGCTGTCGACACCGCCGCCGCTTGCGGTGCCGGTCTCGACCGCCACGCAGGTGGAGTCCCCGTCGACGTCGATGGAGGGAGCTCCGTCCCCGCCGGCGCGGGAGTCCACCGCTCGACGACACCGAGGCCTCGGTGCCTCGACGTCGAGCCGGGCCCGGTACCGGACTCAGCTACATGAGCTAATGTCCGATACCGAGGATGAGGACTCGTGGGGGGAAGAGGAAGACCCGAGATATTTCTCCTCAGAGGAGTCTACGGGCCTTCCCTCGGACCCCACGCCATCACCGGAGAGGAAGCTCTCACCTCCTGAGAGTCTCTCCTTTGCCTCCTTTGTGCGGGATATGTCCATAAGCATTCCCTTTCCCGTGGTCTCTGTGGAAGAGCCGAGGGCCGAGATGCTCGAGGTCCTCGACTATCCATCACCACCTAGAGAGTCCTCCACGGTACCGCTGCACAATGTCCTGAAGGAGACGCTGCTTCGGAACTGGGTGCGACCACTAACTAACCCCACCATTCCCAAGAAAGCAGAGTCCCAGTACAGGATCCACTCTGACCCAGAGCTCATGCGGCCCCAGTTGCCCCATGACTCAGCGGTCGTGGATTCTGCTCTCAAGAGGGCACGGAGTTCGAGGGATACCGCCTCGGCGCCCCCGGGGCGGGAGTCTCGCACTCTGGACTCATTTGGGAGGAAGGCCTACCAATCCTCCATGCTCGTGACCCGCATCCAATCTTACCTGCTCTATATGAGCATCCACATGCGGACCAATGTGCAACAGCTGGCGGACCTGGTCGATAAGCTCCCGCCGGAGCAGTCCAGGCCTTATCAGGAGGTGGTCAGGCAGCTGAAGGCGTGCAGAAAGTTCCTGTCCAGGGGGATTTTTGACACCTGTGACGTGGCATCTCGTGCTGCGGCCCAAGGTATAGTGATGCGCAGGCTCTCATGGCTGCGTGCCTCTGACCTGGACAACCGCACCCAGCAGAGACTGGCTGACGTCCCTTGCCGGGGGGATAATATTTTTGGCGAGAAGGTCGAGCAGATGGTTGACCAACTGCATCAGCGGGAAACCGCTCTCGACAAGCTCTCCCACCGGGCGCCTTCAGCACCCGCCCCCGCGGGCGGGCGTTTTTTCCCGGGCCCGGCAGGCTGCACCCTATTCTTTTGCGAAGCGTAGGTACAACCAGCCGGCCCGAAGGCCTCGTCAGGCACAGGGACAGCCCCAGCGCGCTCGTTCCCGTCAACAGCGTGCGCCTAAGCAGCCCCCTGCGCCTCCACAGCAAAAGCCGGGGACGGGCTTTTGACTGGATCCATGGGAACATAGCCGCCCTACAAGTGTCCGTACCGGACGACCTGCCGGTCGGAGGGAGGTTAAAATTTTTTCACCAAAGGTGGCCTCTCATAACCTCCGACCAGTGGGTTCTCCAAATAGTGCGGTACGGATACGCCCTGAATTTGGCCTCCCTGCCTCCAAATTGTCCTCCGGGAGCTCAGTCTTTCAGCTCCCATCACAAGCAGGTACTTGCAGAGGAACTCTCCGCCCTTCTCAGCGCCAATGCGGTCGAGCCCGTACCACCCGGGCAGGAAGGGCAGGGATTCTATTCCAGGTACTTCCTTGTGGAAAAGAAAACAGGGGGGATGCGTCCCATCCTAGACCTGAGAGGCCTGAACAAATTCCTGGTCAAAGAAAAGTTCAGGATGCTTTCCTTGGGCACCCTTCTGCCAATGATTCAGAAAAACGATTGGCTATGTTCCCTGGATTTAAAGGACGCATACACTCACATCCCGATACTGCCAGCTCACAGACAGTATCTCAGATTCCGCCTGGGCGCACGGCACTTTCAGTATTGTGTGCTGCCCTTTGGGCTCGCCTCTGCCCCACGAGTGTTTACAAAGTGCCTCGTGGTGGTAGCGGCCTACCTACGCAAGCTGGGAGTGCACGTGTTCCCTTATCTCGACGATTGGCTGGTCAAGAACACCTCGGAGGCAGGAGCCCTCCGGTCGATGCAGTGCACTATTCAACTTCTGGAGCTGCTGGGGTTTGTGATAAATTACCCAAAGTCCCATCTCCAGCCAACTCAGTCTCTGGAATTCATAGGAGCGCTGCTGAATTCCCAGATGGCTCAGGCCTACCTTCCCGAAGCGAGGGCCACCAATCTCTTGGCCCTGGCTTCGCGGACCAGAGCGTCTCAGCAGATCACAGCTCGGCAGATGTTGAGACTTCTGGGTCATATGGCCTCCACAGTTCATGTGACTCCCATGGCTCGTCTTCATATGAGATCTGCTCAATGGACCCTAGCTTCCCAGTGGTTCCAAGCCACCGGGAATCTAGAGGATGTCATCCGCCTCTCCACCAGTTGCCGCACTTCACTGCTCTGGTGGACCATACGGACCAATTTGACCCTGGGACGTCCATTCCAAATTCCGCAGCCCACGAAAGTGCTGACGACGGATGCATCTCGCCTGGGGTGGGGAGCCCATGTCGATGGGCTTCACACCCAGGGTCTGTGGTCCCTCCAGGAAAAGGATCTGCAGATCAACCTCCTGGAGCTCCGAGCGATCTGGAACGCACTGAAGGCTTTCAGAGATCGGCTGTCCTGCCAAATTATCCAAATTCGGACAGACAATCAGGTTGCAATGTATTACGTCAACAAGCAGGGGGGCACCGGATCTCGCCCCCTGTGTCAGGAAGCCGTCGGTATGTGGCGTTGGGCGTGTCGGTTCGGCATGCTTCTCCAAGCCACGTACCTGGCAGGCGTAAACAACAGTCTGGCCGACAGACTGAGCAGAGTCATGCAACCGCACGAGTGGTCGCTCCATTCCAGAGTGGTACGCAAGATCTTCCGAGAGTGGGGCACCCCCTCGGTGGATCTTTTCGCCTCTCAGACCAACCACAAGCTGCCTCTGTTCTGTTCCAGACTTCAGACACACGGCAGGCTAGCGTCAGATGCCTTTCTCCTTCATTGGGGGACCGGCCTCCTGTATGCTTATCCTCCCATACCTTTGGTGGGGAAGACCTTACTGAAGCTCAAGCAAGACCGCGGCACCATGATTCTGATAGCGCCCTTTTGGCCCCGTCAGATCTGGTTCCCTCTTCTTCTGGAGTTGTCCTCAGAAGAACCGTGGAGATTGGAGTGTTTTCCGACTCTCATTTCGCAGAACGACGGAGCGTTGCTGCACCCCAACCTTCAATCCCTGGCTCTCACGGCCTGGATGTTGAGGGCGTAGACTTCGCTGCGTTGGGTCTGTCTGAGGGTGTCTCCCGGGTCTTGCTTGCCTCTAGGAAGGATTCCACTAAAAAGAGTTACTTTTTCAAGTGGAGGAGGTTTGTCGTGTGGTGTGAGAGCAAGGACCTAGAACCTCGTTCTTGCCCTGCACAGAACCTGCTTGAATACCTTCTGCACTTATCAGAGTCTGGCCTCAAGACCAACTCAGTAAGGAATCACCTTAGTGCGATTAGTGCTTACCATTATCGTGTGGAAGGTAAAGCCATCTCTGGAGAGCCTTTAGTCGTTCGATTCATGAGAGGCTTGTTTTTGTCAAAGCCCCCTATCAAGCCTCCTACTGTGTCATGGGATCTCAACGTCGTCCTCACCCAGCTGATGAAACCTCCTTTTGAGCCACTGAATTCCTGCCATCTGAAGTACTTGACCTGGAAGGTCATTTTCTTGGTGGCAGTTACTTCAGCTCGTAGGGTCAGTGAGCTTCAAGCCCTAGTAGCTCATGCTCCATATACTAAATTTCATCACAACAGAGTAGTGCTCCGCACTCACCCAAAGTTCCTGCCGAAGGTGGTGTCGGAGTTCCATCTTAACCAGTCAATTGTCTTGCCAACATTCTTCCCCAGGCCGCATACCCGCCCTGCTGAACGTCAGTTGCACACATTGGACTGCAAGAGAGCATTGGCCTTCTACTTGGAGCGGACACAGCCCAACAGACAGTCCGCCCAATTGTTTATTTCTTTCGACCCTAACAGGCTAGGGGTCGCTGTCGGGAAACGCACCATCTCCAATTGGCTAGCAGATTGCATTTCCTTCACTTACGCCCAGGCTGGGCTGACTCTTGAGGGTCATGTCACGGCTCATAGTGTCAGAGCCATGGCAGCGTCAGTGGCCCACTTGAAGTCAGCCACTATTGAAGAGATTTGCAAGGCTGCAACGTGGTCATCTGTCCACACATTCACATCACATTACTGCCTCCAGCAGGATACCCGACGCGACAGTCGGTTCGGGCAGTCGGTGCTGCAGAATCTGTTTGGGGTGTAAATCCAACTCCACCCTCCAGGACCCGAATTTATTCTGGTCAGGCTGCACTCTCAGTTAGTTGTTCTTCGTAGGTCAATTTCTGTTGTTTCCTCGCCGTTGCGAGGTTCCATTGACCTGGGTTCTTGTTTTGAGTGAGCCTGAGAGCTAGGGATACCCCAGTCGTGAGAACAAGCAGCCTGCTTGTCCTCGGAGAAAGGGTATGATACATACCTGTAGCAGTTGTTCTCCGAGGACAGCAGGCTGATTGTTCTCACCTACCCTCCCTCCTCCCCTTTGGAGTTGTGTGTTTCATCTTTTGCTAGTCATTCAACTGGCGGGAGCGGTCGCGCACGGGCGGGAAGACGGCCGCGCATGCGCGGTGGGCGTGCCCTGCGTGCCGACCGTCCCGCGAAGCTTCTTTCCGGTTGGTGGGGGCTGCCGCGGACGTCACCCAGTCGTGAGAACAATCAGCCTGCTGTCCTCGGAGAACAACTGCTACAGGTATGTATCATACCCTATATATATATATATATATATATATATATTATTTTTACTGTCTTGTCTGTAAGAATGTTGCTGCTGTTTCTTGATCTAATGACAGCTATTTAAATTTCTCAACAGGTTTTATTTTCCACATTGGTATTCCAATGGAAGCAGCAGAGCTTTTCGTTACGGAATTAACAGAGGTGCAGAAACACCAGTCCTTGATGATTTTGTTATGTCATATTTGTTTGCTCAGGTAAGATTTACCAGGGCTCGTATGTTAGAGAGAGCAGTGAGTAGAGAACCAGTGAAGCTAGGGTTCAAATCCTACCGCTCCTTGTGATCTTGGGTAAGTCACTTAACTGTCCATTGCTTTAGGTGTGAACTTTAGATTGTGAGTCTGGAAGGGACAGAGAAATATTTACTATATCCTAATATAACTATTGAAAAGACATGAGCTATATCCAAAGAGAAAAAGTACATTGTTTCTCAAGTACTACAAGACCCAGAGTTCCATTTGTATGTACTATTGAAGAGAGAGAAAAAAGACCATCATATCAGGGTGGATCATTGATCCCAGATTTCCAAGTACAGTAAAAACCACCAGTGTTTGTAAAATTTAGACCCAAAAAGGGAGTAATGAACTTGGCCTAGTGGGACTGATATTCAAAGTGATTTAGCTAGCAGCTGACCAGTTAAATCATTTGGTTGAGGCTAGCTGCTAATTTTCAGCGGCACTTAACTGGCTAATTGCTGCTGAAATTCATGGTTGGTGCTGAAATCAAAGCCAGCTGTGTTGGGGTTGTTCCGGGAGCAGAGTCAGAATTTGGCCATTTAAGTGCCTGATATTCAGCCCTTAAGTGGCCAGGTTTAGCACACAAATGGGACAGTATAAGTCTGTCCTATTTTTATTGCTAGCTCATGGCTGCTCAAGTGCTGAATATTGACTTAATCAGCTATATGTTAGCTGGCTAAAAAACAACTGGATATTAAAAGCTGGAGCCAAGATAGGGCCTGGCTTTGAATATCCAGGAGTAACTCCGTCAGCGGTGAGCAAAATGCTTACCACCGCCAGCTTAATATTGGACTCAGTGTTTCTCAAACTGTGAACTATCTTTTTCTCTAGTTTTCAAGTTCTCATAATGAATATGTATGGGATAGATTTCCTCCATGAACTACTTCCACTCCGTATAGATTTATTTCATGCATATTCCGTATCAATGTCCTCACAATCAGAGCAGTTAAAGGGGTAATCCAGGATCCTCGTGAGAAACGGTGGTCTACACATTGCATAGACAAGAACTGAAACAGAAGAAATACTCTCATTCCAGACAATTCGCTATTTGTTAGATACTGGTCATTGCTTTTGACTCGTAACCACTTGTAACTACTCGCCTCCACCTACCCTCCTCTCCTTCCTGTACACATTAATTGATTTGATTTGATTACTTTATTTCTTGTCTATTAGATTGTAAGCTCTCTGAGCAGGGACTGTCTTTCTTCTATGTTTGTGCAGCGCTGCGTATGCCTTGTATTGCTATAGAAATGCTAAATAGTAGTAGTAGTATTAACTACCTTTATGAAAAGATTCAGCCAAGGTACAACAAGTATAGCCTGATGTAAAACTTCAATATTGTCAGTTTAACACTAGTAAAGTGACCCAATATAAGCGTAAATAAAATTGGTAAGGTAAAACTGGAAATGGCAAAACTGGAAATGGCAAATTTAATCCTAATAATAGGAATAAAATGATGTGGCGGGGCATTTTTGATATGACTTCTAAATCCAACTTTGGACATTTTGTTAAAAACGTTCAAAAGTCAAGTGGTGAACATGGCCATTTTCGAACCTGAAAGTCTTTCTTTGTTTTGAAAATGGCCATTTTTATTCGTTTTGTGCTCGGTGCATGTTTCTTTTGTGACCACTTTTGGGAAAAATATAGTCCAAGGAAAAATGCACAAAAATAAGTCATTGGACTTCATGAGAGATGGGGAGGCACATTTTTAGTGACTGGAGGAGTGGCCTGTTGGTTAGAGCACTGGTCTTGACATCCAGAGGTGGCTGCTTCAAATCTCACTGCTTCTGCTTGTGATCTTGAACAAGTCACTTAACTCTCCATTGCCTCAGGTACAAGCCCTCCACGGACAGGGAAATACCCATTGTACCTGAATGCAACTCATCTTGAGCTACTACTTGAAAAGGTGTGTGACAAATCCAAATAAATAAGTACACTGGCCACACACATATTCCAGCAGAGCAGTGAGACCTAGGGGGTGCTGCAGTGGACTTCACATAAAAGATCCCAGGTGCACATCTCACTGTTACCCTCTTATATTGTATGGGGAGCCCTCCAAAACCTACTGTACCCCACTGCAATAACGCTTATGCCTTACATGTGGGTACAATAGGTTTTTGGTGGGTTTTCGAGGGCTCACACTTTCCACCGCAAGTGTAAGGGTTAGAGTGGGTGAGGACCTGGGTCCCCTTCTCTACAGTGCAATTCACCGACCACTACGCTGCTCCAGGGACCTGCTTGCTACTCTAATTGGACTGGCAATAACATCTGATGCTGTCAGAGGCTGGTATGTACTGTTTCTTTCACATCTTTGGGGGTGGGAGGGGGTCAGTGACCACTGGGGGGGGGGGGGGGGGAGTAAGGGGAGGTCAAGCCTTAATCCCTCCAGTGGCCATCTGGTCGTTTAGGGCACCTTTTTATAACGTAAGTCGTGATTGAAATAGGTCCAGACCAATACATCTAATTTCTAGCCCAGGACGTTTCTGCTTTGTTCCATTATGGCAGGAAAAGTCCAAGTTGTGGGAATGCCTAAATCCTGTCTCCAACATGTCCTTTTGTAATTTGGGTGCAATGCAGACAAACCTCGTAGAAAAATGTCTTAAAAACATGTTTCGAAAATAATGATTTGGATGGTTTTGCAGGAAAAACATCTATCTGCTGCTTTGTGCCATTTTTTTGGGCATTTCTGTTTTGCAAATGAATCCCATAGTGTTAAGAATATTCACATTAAAACAGCACAGCAGAAAAATATATAACAAATATGATGAATATCAGCAGGGTGCAAATGGTCAGTATGGAAGAATATTCATACAACACAGATATGATACAATGTCAGCACAATACAAATGAATCTCCTTAATAGGCACACATAGGCATTCAAAAAACACATATGATGCTCATAATGTCAGTAAGATATAAGGACCACGGGCCTTTAAAAATGGAACACAGTTCTTTAATAAATAAGCCTTGACAAAAAGACCCGACACGGGCCGTGTTTCGGTGACTATCACCTGTGTCACAGTGATGACGTGGAAAACTTGGGGAATAACTCGAATATATTCCTCTATAATATATTATACCTTACTCCATGTCTCATATAGTAAAAGTTACAAAGCAACAAGGCACTTTCAGTTTCTGTATCCAAACGGACGAAAAGCCGTTTGGATACAGTTTGTACTTCGTTCCCTCTCTTTTGCTATATCCAAGTAAGATATAAGGAAACATTTTAGTAGACAGATGAGCAGATACGTGTAGTTGAGATGTATAGACACCCAGACAAGATGGGTAGAACAAAGTTGTTGAGATAAATAGATGGCTGGCTAATTGAAGGCAAATTATATATACAGTTGAATAATGTAAAGAGAATTGTTCTTGGTTACAAATTATGTGGCATGCTAACACTGATACATGCATTAAAAGCTTGGTTAAAAGATCCAGTTTGTCACCGGTTTCCTGACGCAGCCTTGAGTTAGATGTAACCCAAAGAGGTTTAATGACTGGAGACAGCATAATCCTATCTGGGCTGAAGCCAGTGGGTGGCGCTTGGCACCATATTGGTTTGTCCAAAACAATAGCAAATGCTATTGAAAACAATAGCAAACTTGTGTGGTTTATATTATTTTGCATCCTTTCTGTTCGGAGGGGATCAGGGGAGGGAGGGGAAGTAAGAGGAGTTTGGGGGGGGGGGGGGTTGGGGAGGTTTTGAGAGGGACTGTGAAGGGGGAGAGGGTTATATTCAAAATGTTTTTGACACTGCTCCAGAGCTTACTCAGTGCATTCCATTTCAATCTGATTTGTTGCCAAATGGCACAGGTAGCAGGACAAAGCATGTGGACTTTCATGTGACAGTTACCAGTTTCAAATTTGAAATCCTTCCTAAAATGTAAATGCTGGATTTAAGACTTGCGTGAATTAATAATAACAAAAATAAGATCCCCACAAATGCACTTCTATACCTGTTGTCAGTTCTGCGCACCTCTGCAAAAATAGCACTGTTCACAACAAATCTGCAATATCGCTTTTATTACCAGGAGGAAAAAAAACACAGTACACTCGACCATGCCCCTGTTAGATCATATGCCTGTTGTGTACGAGACTTGCCTAGTTCCTTGCTCCCAGTGCCGCAGCCTTGCAATTCCTCACCTCCATAGTTTTGTAGCCTCCCGGAGGAAAACTGCAAGCATAGGAAAGCCCAGGTGGGCAACGGCGCTCTCCTAAGAATATGACAAACTTGAAAATCCAATTGCTGTCTACTGAAAAAAAAAAGGGGGATCTTTTCAGCATTCTCATGCTTCCCTTCCCTGGGTAGTCTCTTTTCACGCTGACAAACATGCCGATGTGAGCTTTTGCAGAAGGAGCTGCAGGCAACAAGTAAAGCCTAAGAGCCACTAAGCACCCCCCTTCCTACATCAAACAAATCTATACATGAATATATAGCAGCTGTCAGCCCATCTGTGCCCCCCCCCCCCCCAGTACGAGCAGTGCCGTGAGGCCACCTCTGCGCACTCACTCTCCATTTTGAGCAGCCAGACTATCAAGTTCCTCTGTGTACATCCGTATGCTGCACAAGACGGCATGATTCTAACTATAACTCAGATAAAATAACAGTAAAGAACGACAACTTGGATGCAGCAGATGATTGTTATGGACAAACCAAGATTAGCAGCTGCTGAGGGAACCAGTTTCAAGCCTTTGCTGTCATGCAATCTCCTGTCATTAAACTTCCTTGACGTAGCCCCTTGGGCAGTGAGGTTCAGAGTTTGGGGGCTACTCCTAAGAGGGCTTACTGGCAGATATCAGAATTCTGCATTTTCTTTTGATGAGGGTTCAGATAGTGATGCTTCTTAAGAGGACTTTAGGAGGTCTGAAAGGTATGTAGAATACTAACTTATTCTTTAGGTACTCTGGGCTGTTTTGTTTGAGGGACTTGAAAATCAAACATAGCTCTGTTAGGTTACTGGTAGCCAGTACAGTTTTTGCAGGAAGGATATGATGTGGTACACTGTTTGCAAACTTCTAATAGTTGTGCTGCAGCACTTTGAATTGGAGCTGATGCAAAATCTTTTTAGAGGTAGAGACCAAATTTCGTGATTTGGTTTCAGATGTGACTAAAGGGACATCTGAGTGTGAGTTTTGCATATTAAACAAATGCTTCCTTTCTGTCTATATTTGCTTTTTTTTTTTTTGTGATTATGTGATTTACCACATGCCCATTTTTTTGCTCTCTTCATCCCCCCACCCCCAGCAACTCATGGTCTTCCATATAAACAGCTGCTGTCTTTTTTTTTTGTTTTTTGTTTTTTTTTGCCTTTTTTGAAGATAATGATTTCCTTTTTGATTATATATGGCTACATAAGCCTTTTTCTCCGAGGACAAGCAGGCTGCTTGTTCTCACTGATGGGTGACGTCCACGGCAGCCCCTCCAATCGGAAACTTCACTAGCAAAAGCCTTTGCTAGTCCTCGCGCGTCCATGCGCACCGCGCATGCGCGGCCGTCTTCCCGCCCGAACCGGCTCGTGTTCGTCAGTCTTCTTTTGTCCGCGCTCGGTACGGTCGTGTTTTCGCCGTGTCGGGCCCCGCAAAGTCGACCTCGCGCGTTCGTCGTGTTCTTAAAAAAAAATAAAAAAAACCATTCTGTGTGGAAAAAAGACTCTGTGGTCTTTTTTCCCTCCGCTATTTTCAGCTTTTTCGCCCCGGTAAGTTTTCTTTCGTCGTTGGGGTAGGCCGCTTTTAGGCCTCGGGTCGAAGTTTCTTCCCCTTGTTTTTTCGGTGCCTTTTCCGCCATTTCGACTTTTGATCTCGCCGGTGTGATTTTTCCGCCCATGACATCGAAGTCTCCCAGCGGCTTCAAGAAGTGCACCCAGTGCGCCCGGGTCGTCTCGCTCACTGACAGGCACGCTTCGTGTCTTCAGTGCTTGGGGGCTGGGCACCGCCCGCAGGCCTGTAGTCTGTGTTCCCTTTTGCAAAAGCGGACTCAGGTAGCGAGATTGGCCCAGTGGAACGTTTTGTTCTCGGGCTCTTCGTCAGCATCGGCACCGGGGGTATCGAGTGCATCGACGTCTTCAGCGTCCAGAGCTTCATCCTCGGCCGCCAGTGCATCGAGGCATCGACCCTCTGCATCGGCGCCGAGACATCGGACAGCTGCATCAACATCGGTGGTACCGGGACCTCGTCTGCTGATGTCGTCGGACGGTGGTGCTTCGTCTGGAGTGCAGGTGAGGACTGTCCATTCCCCTGTTGGTGGCGGTGAGCCTTCGGGTGGGTCTCCCCCTACCCTGAGGGCTCCTGCGGTACAGCCCCCCCGAGACCGACCTCCTTCGGCCTCGGCCCCGAGGAAGCGACGACTGGATTCTACGTCCTCCTCGTCGGTGCCGGGAAGCTCCGGTGACATGCTTCGTTCCAAGAAGTCGAAGAAGCATCGTCATCGGTCCCCTTCCCGTGTCGGCACCGAGAGCTCTGGGTCGCCGAGGGAGTCGGCACCCAGCAGGCATCGGCACCAAGAGAACCGCTCACCCTCTGTTCAGGAGGTGTCGATGCGCTCCACTCTGGACAGCCCGGAACAGCCTCCACGCCCGGAACAGGTTCTGACGTCGACGCCTGCATCGACCTCCATGCCTTTCTCTGCAGCCGCTCTGAACGAGAGCCTCCGGGCCGTTCTCCCAGAGATTCTGGGAGAGCTGTTGCGCCCTAACCCTCAGGTACCGGCGGTGCTTGCGCCACCGGTACCGTCGAGCGTGGCGCCGGCTGGCCCATTGCCCGAGGTGAGGTCTCCGGCGTCGGTACCGCATGCGGTACCGGCTGCCGCCGCCTCCCAGGAAGGCTCCCCGACTACGCCGGCGGAGGGAGCTTCGCCGATGCGGGCGAGGGAGTCTACCTCTCGACGCCCCCATCGTGGACGTGGCTCCACAGAGTCGAGTCGGGCGAGGTTGCAGACACAGGTCCGTGAACTTGTGTCTGACACTGAGGGTGAGGCCTCGTGGGAAGAGGAAGAAGACCCCAGATATTTCTCTGACGAGGAGTCTGAAGGTCTTCCTTCCGATCCCACTCCCTCTCCTGAGAGACAGCTTTCTCCTCCTGAGAGTCTGTCTTTTGCTTCCTTTGTCCGGGAGATGTCTACGGCCATCCCCTTCCCGGTGGTTGTGGAGGACGAGCCCAGGGCTGAAATGTTTGAGCTCCTGGACTATCCTTCTCCACCTAAGGAAGCGTCCACTGTACCCATGCACCATGTCCTAAAAAAGACATTGCTGGCGAACTGGACCAAGCCTCTAACTAATCCCCACATTCCCAAGAAGATCGAGTCCCAGTACCGGATCCATGGGGACCCAGAGCTGATGCGCACTCAGTTGCCTCATGACTCTGGAGTTGTGGATCTGGCCCTAAAGAAGGCTAAGAGTTCTAGGGAGCATGCTTCGGCGCCCCCGGGCAAAGACTCTAGAACCTTAGACTCCTTTGGGAGGAAGGCCTACCATTCCTCTATGCTCGTGGCCAAAATTCAGTCTTACCAGCTCTACACGAGCATACACATGCGGAACAATGTGCGGCAGTTGGCGGGCTTGGTTGATGCGCTCCCCCCTGAGCAAGCCAAGCCTTTTCAGGAGGTGGCCAGGCAGCTGAAGGCGTGCAGAAAATTCCTGGCCAGAGGGGTGTATGACACCTTTGATGTTGCGTCCAGGGCCGCTGCTCAAGGTGTGGTGATGCGCAGGCTCTCATGGCTGCGTGCCTCCGACCTGGAGAATAGAATCCAGCAGCGGATTGCGGACTCGCCTTGCCGTGCGGATAATATTTTTGGAGAGAAAGTCGAACAGGTGGTAGAGCAGCTCCACCAGCGGGACACCGCATTCGACAAGTTCTCCCGCCGGCAGCCTTCAGCCTCTACCTCTACAGGTAGAAGATTTTTCGGGGAAGGAAGACTGTTCCCTACTCTTCTGGCAAGCGTAGGTACAATCCTCCTTCTCGACAGCCTGCGGCCCAGGCTAAGCCCCAGCGCGCTCGCTCTCGTCAGCAGCGTGCGCCTCAGCAAGGCCCCTCGGCTCCCCAGCAAAAGCAGGGGACGAGCTTTTGACTGGCTCCAGCAGAGCATAGCCGACATCCAAGTGTCAGTGCCGGGCGACCTGCCAGTCGGAGGGAGGTTGAAAGCTTTTCACCAAAGGTGGCCTCTCATAACCTCCGATCAGTGGGTTCTCCAAATAGTCCGGCAAGGATACACCCTCAATTTGGCCTCAAAACCTCCAAATTGTCCACCGGGAGCTCAGTCTTACAGCTTCCAGCACAAGCAGGTTCTTGCAGAGGAACTCTCCGCCCTTCTCAGCGCCAATGCGGTCGAGCCCGTGCCATCCGGGCAAGAAGGGCTGGGATTCTATTCCAGGTACTTCCTTGTGGAAAAGAAAACAGGGGGGATGCGTCCCATCCTAGACCTAAGGGCCCTGAACAAATATCTCATCAAAGAAAAGTTCAGGATGCTTTCCCTGGGCACCCTTCTTCCTATGATTCAGGAAAACGATTGGCTATGCTCTCTGGACTTAAAGGATGCCTACACACACATCCCAATACTGCCAGCTCACAGGCAGTATCTGCGATTTCAGCTGGGCACACGTCACTTCCAGTACTGTGTGCTACCCTTTGGGCTCGCCTCTGCGCCCTGGGTGTTCACAAAGTGCTTGGCTGTAGTAGCAGCGGCACTTCGCAGGCTGGGGGTGCACGTGTTCCCATATCTCGACGATTGGCTGGTGAAGAACACATCCGAGGCAGGAGCCCTGCAGTCCATGCAGATGACTATTCGCCTCCTGGAGCTACTGGGGTTTGTGATAAATTATCCAAAGTCCCATCTTCTCCCAGTGCAGAAACTCGAATTCATAGGAGCTCTGCTGGATTCTCGGACGGCTCGCGCCTATCTCCCAGAGGCGAGAGCCAACAACTTGTTGTCCCTCGTCTCGCGGGTGCGAGCGTCCCAGCAGATCACAGCTCGGCAGATGTTGAGATTGCTGGGCCACATGGCCTCCACAGTTCATGTGACTCCCATGGCCCGCCTTCACATGAGATCTGCTCAATGGACCCTAGCTTCCCAGTGGTTTCAGGCTGCTGGGGATCTAGAAGACGTGATCCACCTGTCCTCGAGTTTTCTCAAATCCCTGTATTGGTGGACGATTTGGTCCAATTTGACTCTGGGACGTCCTTTCCAAATTCCTCAGCCACAAAAAGTGCTGACCACGGATGCGACTCTCCTGGGATGGGGAGCTCATGTCGATGGGCTTCACACCCAAGGAAGCTGGTCCCTCCAGGAACGCGATCTGCAGATCAATCTTCTGGAGTTGCGAGCGATCTGGAACGCTCTGAAGGCTTTCAGAGATCGGCTGTCCCACCAAATTGTCCAAATTCAGACAGACAACCAGGTTGCTTGAATACCTTCTGCATTTGTCTGAGTCTGGTCTCAAGACCAACTCTGTAAGAGTTCACCTTAGTGCAATCAGTGCATACCATTACCGTGTGGAAGGTAAGCCGATCTCAGGACAGCCTTTAGTTGTTCGCTTCATGAGAGGTTTGCTTTTGTCAAAGCCCCCTGTCAAGCCTCCTACAGTGTCATGGGATCTCAATGTCGTTCTCACCCAGCTGATGAAACCTCCTTTTGAGCCACTGAATTCCTGCCATCTGAAGTACTTGACCTGGAAGGTCATTTTCTTGGTGGCAGTTACTTCAGCTCGTAGAGTCAGTGAGCTTCAGGCCCTGGTAGCCCAGGCCCCTTACACCAAATTTCATCACAACAGAGTAGTCCTCCGCACTCACCCTAAGTTCTTGCCAAAGGTTGTGTCGGAGTTCCATCTGAACCAGTCAGTTGTCTTGCCAACATTCTTTCCCCGTCCTCATTCCTGCCCTGCTGAACGTCAGCTGCACACATTGGACTGCAAGAGAGCATTGGCCTTCTATCTGGAGCGGACACAGCCCAACAGACAGTCCGCCCAATTGTTTGTTTCTTTTGATCCCAATAGGAGGGGAGTGGCTGTGGGGAAACGCACCATATCCAATTGGCTAGCAGATTGCATTTCCTTCACTTACGCCCAGGCTGGGCTGACTCTTGAGGGTCATGTCACGGCTCATAATGTTAGAGCCATGGCAGCGTCGGTAGCCCACTTGAAGTCAGCCTCTATTGAAGAAATTTGCAAAGCTGCGACGTGGTCATCTGTCCACACATTCACATCTCATTACTGCCTGCAGCAGGATACCCGACGCGACAGTCGGTTCGGGCAGTCAGTTCTTCAGAACCTGTTTGGGCTTTAGGATCCAACTCCACCCCCCGAGGGCCCTGTTTGTTCTGTTCCAGGCTGCACTCTCAGTTAGTTGGTAAATTTTTTAGGTCAATCTCAGTTATGTCCTCACCGTTGCGAGGCCCAATTGACCATGGTTGTTGTTTTGAGTGAGCCTGGGGGCTAGGGATACCCCATCAGTGAGAACAAGCAGCCTGCTTGTCCTCGGAGAAAGCGAATGCTACATACCTGTAGAAGGTATTCTCCGAGGACAGCAGGCTGATTGTTCTCACAAACCCGCCCGCCTCCCCTTTGGAGTTGTGTCTTCCCTTGTCTTTGTCTTGCTACATACGGGACCGACGAACACGAGCCGATTCGGGCGGGAAGACGGCCGCGCATGCGCATGGACGCGCGAGGACTAGCAAAGGCTTTTGCTAGTGAAGTTTCCGATTGGAGGGGCTGCCGTGGACGTCACCCATCAGTGAGAACAATCAGCCTGCTGTCCTCGGAGAATACCTTCTACAGGTATGTAGCATTCGCTTTCCTGTAAGACAGGTCAGGTGCACCTGTATATGTCTGGGAAGCGTGTACACCTCCCCCCCCCCCCCCCCCCCCCACACACCCCTTTTCAATTTATTGGAAGTAAGGAATAGCTCTGTACATACTCATTTTCTGAAAAAAAAACATTTTCTGTTGTAGCAATAGCAACAGAATGAATATTTCCCAAGAACAATTTGTAATGAAATTCTATATTTTCACCAATAGCGTAGATTTTCCAAACAATGTCAAAACCTGGTTCACTTCCGGTGCTCTCTGTCTCACTAGCTAACCTAGACAGGAAAAGAACAAGAGAATAAGGCAGCCTTACAGTCCTCTCTGGTTGGTGATGTTAGAAAGTCTAATCCAAGGAAAGCAGCTGATTACAGATGGTTTTAGCCCCCCCCCCCCCCCCCCCCCAATAGCAGGTTCCGTCCCAACTGGTGAATCTTGAGCAGTTCCTGTGCTCATTGAGATGTCTTATAAAGTCCTGTCAAGCAGAATAGTATAGATCCAGCTGATCACATGATCTTGGGGTCCTGTGTGTGCTTGAGCACCCCCAGTATTGAGAAAATTCCTTGTATATGTCCTGGGAAGAGTTATTTCCACTGGGCTTAGCACCCCTAATAATTTTGAAAAGTTGGCTCCTATGCCTGTGGGAAGAGATCAGCAACAAAGTTTAGCAAGTTGAGTCCTCTGTCCCTAAGTTTCTGAGTTATCGGTGTGATGTGCATGCATGGCCTAAGCTATGGAAGTAATTAATCTCTGACTGGTTGGTGTAGAGCTCACTAATGGTAGCATGGTAACTATTCCTTGTGATGAGAACTGAAAGATATCTGTGGAACCATGGAGGTTAGATTGAGAACAGGAGACTGCACGAGGCCATCTAACCCATTATATGAATTGAAGCCAGTAGGTGGAGTCACAAGTACACCCAAAACAATAGCAAACACTATTGAAAGCAATAGTAAAAGATTATTAAAAATAATGGACTGCCTGTGTGTGGGCCATCTGTAAAAAGTCAAAATCTGTTTCAGTTGGATAGGCAGAGCCTTAAAAGGTGGAGTACAAAAGGTTTTTTAAAACTTATTTTGACAGCTTTTTAATTTATTTGAAAGCATCTTATATGTAGATGTAAATATCATGGAATCAAAATTGAATATCCCCAAAACAGCTTCAAAAATTATTGTAGCTGGTGGAAACCGCCAATAAAAACTGTATTTTGTGCTCATTTTTCTGCACTGTTCTATACCATACAGTAATACATGGCCAATTTCAGTGAGGATATTTTGTTTACTGATGGATTCATCTTAACTGTTATAATCTGCCTTGGGAAGCCTGGTATTTTGTAAAGATTGGAAGTATAATTAAACTCTCCTTTCATTGGGGCACATGGAATCACATCTTCACCTCATCTCTTTTGTACAAATATGTTTCAGGGACAAGAAGGTTTCATAAGTCAAAATAATAAAATAAATATTTTTTTCATGCAGATCTCTCATTTGTTTAAACATAACTAAATGGGCTATAAGCTCCTAATGCAGTCCATTAGTTTTCTTATAGTTTGTCCTAGTGATGACTTTTACTGTGCCAAAACTGGAAATACAGTGAGACCGAATAATAGAATTCAGTAACATCCAAAACTAGCATTATAGTAGTGTTCACATTTGGGTAATAAATAACAGAGAAAATGCTGTTGAAAAATGACTTGAAGAAATAAATATATATCACAGAACTGGTGAGTTCCATAGACTACGTCTGCCAGACGGTAAAAGCTGTCATAGCACTGACATCCAGTGGCCTCCAGATAGGCCCTGCACTGTGTTCAGACTCTCCAGCGCTCTTGCAAAAGTGACAGGAGGTTGTTGAATTTCGTCAGCATGTGCCTCGCTGCTCATTTCATCATCTGTTTTATCATCAGCCGTTGCCTGCGTGTAGGCGCATATCTCGACGACAGTGCTGTCGTCAGCTGTTTGTAGATCGTAATCAACAGCTACGTAGTGATGAAACTCCTTTTCAGTAACACTGACTGGGATGTCAATAGCCTGTTCATCTGATGCGTTTGCAACAGCTGCATCTGTTTTGTCCCTCTCCACATCCTTAACAAAGCTTGCCCGCTTGTAGCAGTTCGCAATAGTTGCCTGTGTAACATGATTCCAGGCTTCTTTCTGCATATGTAGGGAATCCAACAGTGATAGATTATGAGCCAATTAAACAGCACGTTTATCCTTGCCAGTCTGGTCATCCATAACGCTCATCAGATGACGTAGCACAAGAGCCCGATAATGCTGTTTGAAATTGGCTATTATGCCCTGATCCATAGGTTGGATCAGAGAGGTAGTGTTTGGTGGCAGGAAGACCACCTTGACGTTAGACAGCCTGCCATCATCCCTGTGTGCAGCACAATTATCACAAAGCAACAAAATCTGACGCTTTTGTGCCCGCATTCTAGTGTCTAACTTCTTTAGCCACTGCTTCCAAATTTCCCCAGTCATCCATGAATTTGCATTAGCCTCGTATGACACAGGACGTCGCTTAACATTCTTGAAGCAACGGGGCTGTTTGCTCTTTCCAATGACGAGTGGTTCCAACTTCTCACTCCCATCCATATTGCAGCAAAGGAGGATCATCAGTCGGTCCTTTCTACGTATTACTTCCTGTAGTTTCGGCTTGTTTGAGTGCAAGTGTTCCATCGCAGAGACCATTTTCGTCAGCATTGAAAATGTCACGAGGTACAAAGTCGTTCAAGATGGTAGGAAGAACTGAAACAACCCAATTTTCAGCACCAAAGTCATCAGCGTCTTGTTTTTCACCATGCTGTTTCTTGAATTTTATGTTGTTCCTCTCCTTCCATCTTTCCAGCCATCCAACAGTGGCTTTGAATTCAGTTAGTCCAAGACTTTGAGCTAGCTGATTAGCTTTCTCCATAAGCAGTGGACCACTGACAGGAAACTGCTCCTGACTTGAGAAAACCACTGAAGAACAGCATCTTCTACATCCTCAGCTTTTCCTGCCCGTTTACGTTTCCTGTGTGGATTTGTATTGTTTTGCCAGTCTTCCGGAAGCTGGTCTTTCTGCTTCAAGATAAGTAAACTTTGACTGGGATTGACACCATATCCTTTAGCAATAGATGCTTGACTTTGTTTGTTTTCTAATTTTTTAAGAACTTCTATTCATTCAGCCAGTGTTAAAGTCTTACAGTTGCGCAACAACGATGACTCCAGTGTACACTCTAACAACATTCTTTCGCTTATTCTGCCTGTGGCAGTTAACCAACGAGATTTCAAATTTACTGCCCCTTTGTCACGTGCCAATCGGCTTCCATATTCCGTGTGTGTTCTTATGCGGAGTCTTTCCTGCAGAGGAGCGGTCTTAAACCATGCATATAAGCGAATCTTGCACTTACCAGTGGTGCGCTAAACTGAAGTTTGTCCCCATAGAAATTGACAGCGCCAAAAATGTGACCGAAGTATGGCATGCAGTTAAACAGAGCACACGCTTATCCGACGTGCACTTAAGTGGAGTGCACTATATAAGTAAATTACATATTTGCATCACTTTTCTTATTCAGTAATGCCAGAGTTTTAATTGGCTTCTTTCTTTTTTTCTTACTCTTTCTCCTTTAGTGGCGTGATGATTTTGTAGATGGATGGGTGAAGGTTCCTGTTACACATGAAACTCAGGAGGAGTGCCTTGGAATGGCTGTTCTTGATATGATGAGAATGGCCAAGGAAAAGGAGCAAACACCATTGGCCATCTATAATTCAATCAGGTAATGTTTTACTTTAAAAAACATTTGTCATTGTTTAAAAAAGATATTGATAAGAGTAATTTTATTTTCTAAATTAAATTAGCTTTCTTTTTCATATTGTTCACATTTAACACGATGAATGAAAACTCATCTAATTTGTCTTTAGCTGTACAGTAACTTAACTGCCTTCCCTCAGTCTATATTTTAAAATTTTCTTTTATAGCTCCTTATATATAACAGTACAACACGTGAAGCACAGCTGTTCCTTCAGTGTCCACTCTGTAAAACAACAATGTATCTAAACAGGCATTGTAATATCCACCCCACCCCACCCCCACACCCATTTAGGTACTGAGATATTCTATAATAACTAAAAATATACTAAAACTTATAAAATTACTATTAATACCACAGTATACAAGTGTGTACTATTACATACAGAATTGTCAGAGTATAAAATACCAAGAATATCACAGTACATTCTCGATTATCTGACCTAAATGGGACCAACCCGTTGTCAGATAGTAGTAGTAGTCAGATAGCTGAAAAGTTAGATAATATGGAAAACACTGCAGAAACCCCTCATACAATGCATAAAGAAAGGCACAGAGTTCCTGATTTTCAAAAATATTTTTAAAACAGAGATTTTTATTAGAAATAAATGCGATGATGTCACCGGGGGTCTGTCAGATATGCCGGATGTTCAGATCATCGAAGGTCATATAATCAAGACTATACCTGTAGTCTGTATGGCCCTCTGCATTTAAGAACAGCAACTTGCAAGAGTCGATAAGCAGTAACCATATCAGTAGGTGAACCTCCATTTTTCTGAAAGGTACATTGTGGAAAGACTATCCAGTGCACAGAAAGCACTATGTTCACCGTTGTGCTGTTTTCTTCATCTAGTTAATTCATGGCTGCTAGAGCTCTATAGCTGTAAGTCTAGACAGAATATACACGCCAAATTATACTATACACCATTTGCTTTTGAAAGTACTTCTGGTTGTTTCCAAGCCTTTACTAAGCCAATTCTAGCAGTAGTACATCCATCAGAAAAATCCACCGCTGGAAGGTTTAGAAGATAATTTAGAATAGACAAATGAACAGGCCGCCCAACTTTGAACTCCTTTCTAAGCCCAATTCTTACCAAATCATTTGTGTTTTGGGGAAATCCTGCTACGTGTTGAAAAGATCCATAACCTTCATACCCCCTCAAACAAGTTGCAGGGACTGATACTATTTTATGTAATTACTCTAAAGTCAAATACCAGCGAAATAACATATTATAGCAATAGGTGACTATAGATATTGTAGGAATTTGGAGGGAGGTCTGCTGCCACTGGTGCTGACAACTGGAAACCTAAATCCTTTTCCCAAGTTGTAATGTAACACAGGGCTCACCCTCGTTTATGCACTAGTAGCTGGTACAGAAGAAGAGGAAGAAAGGGTCTCCCCAATGAAATCAACAAGCAAAATCAAACTGGCTAGCAACCACAACAATGAACAAGAGGTGGGGTGGAGTGAAAGAATTGTAAGTCTTTTATTAAAACTGGTTGGCTTATAGCAGAAGGGGCTTGATACATGCTGTGTTTCGCCTGGAAGATCTGCATCGTGAGTCCAAAAACAAATCTAAAAGAAGGCCAAATCAACAAAATTAAAATATGTACAGAAATATAAAAACAATGAATGCATACTCATGGACATCCATTCAAATATAAATATGTGAAGCTAAATGACCAGTAAAGCTCAAAAGATTATCGCCACACGTGAGTATCTTTAAACAGAGTATCCTTAAGTCATCAGGAAGAATAAATAATTTATCCATAAACTATAATCATAATTACAATCACATACAAGTAATTTGGAAAGTAATGGAAAAGACCCTCTGTGCAATAATATGTAATTTTATTTAAATAGAAAAAAAAAAGAAACTAGCATAAACAGTACATATGGAAGTTTTTGAAAGAGGAGCAAAAATACTTAATTTGATGCCTACTTTTGAGATCAAATTTAGTCTTATTTTCAAAGTCACAAACAGAACCTAATTAATTGAACATAATCAATGCAAAAAACAATTAAAAAATATATAGGAACCCCATAAATACACCAGGAGTGCAATGATTCTCCGAGGACAAGCAGGCTGCTTGTTCTCACTGATGGGTGACGTCCATGGCAGCCCCTCCAATCGGAATCTTCACTAGCAAAGGCCTTTGCTAGTCCTCGTGCGCCCATGTGCACCGCGCATGCGCGGCCGTCTTCCCGCCCGAAACCGGCTCGTGCCGGCCAGTCTTCTTTTGTCCGCGCTCGGTACGGTTGTGTTTACGCCATTCGCGCCCCAAAAGTCGACCTCGCGCGTCTTTTTGGACTTCGCTAAAAAAAAAAAAAATATTCTTTCAGAAGGAGACCTTTTTGGTCTGTTCCCCTTCCTATATTTCTAGTTTTTGCCCCGTGAAGTTTTCTTTCGTCGTCGGGGTAGGCCCCTTTGAGGCCTCGTTTCGAAGTTTTTCTCCCCCTTTTTGTGGTGCCATCTTCGCCATTACGAGTTTTGATCTCGCCGGCGCGATTTTTCCGCCCATGACATCGAAGTCTCCCAGCGGCTTCAAGAAGTGCACCCAGTGCGCCCGGGCAATCTCGCTTACTGATAGACACGCGTCGTGTCTGGGGGCTGGGCACCGCCCGCAGGCCTGTAGTCTGTGCTCTCTTTTACAAAAGCGGACTCAGGTAGCGAGATTGGCCCAGTGGAACGTTTTGTTCTCGGGCTCTTCGTCGGCATCGGCACCGGGAGTATCGAGTGCATCGACGTCGCCAGCGTCCAGACCTTCATCCTCGGCCGCGAGTGCATCGAGTGTATCGAGGCATCGACCCTCTGCATCGGGGCTGAGACATCAGAAGGCTGCGTCGGCGTCGGTGGTACCGGGACCTCCTCGTCTGCAGATGTCGTCGGACGGTGGTGCTTCGTCTGGAGTGCAGGTGAGGGCTGTCCATTCCCCTGCTGGTGGCGGTGAGCCTTCGGGTGGGTCTCCCCCTACCCTGAGGGCTCCTGCGGTACAGCCCCCCCGAGACCGACCTTCTAAGGCCTCGGCCCCGAAGAAGCGACGGCTGGATTCTACGTCCTCCTCGTCGGTGCTGGGAAGCTCCGGTGACATGCTTCGTCCCAAGAAGTCGAAGAAGCATCGACACCGGTCCCTTTCCCGTGTCGGCACTGAGAGCTCTGGGTCGCCGAGGGAGTCGGCACCCAGCAGGCATCGGCACCGAGAGGACCGCTCACCCTCTGTTCAAGAGGTGTCGATGCGCTCCACTATGGACAGCCCGGAACAGCCTCCACGCCCGGAACAGACTCTGACATCGACACCTGCATCGGCTTCCATGTCTTTCTCCACAGCCGCTCTGCACGAGAGTCTCCGGGCCGTTCTCCCAGAGATCCTGGGAGAGCTGTTGCGCCCTTCCCCTCCGGTACCGGGGGTGCTTACGCCACCGGTACCGTCGAGTGAGGCGCCGGCTGGCCCCTTGCCCGGGGTGAGGTCTCCGACAAGCGGTACCGACTGCGGTAGCCTCCCAGAAAGGCTCCCCGACGACGTCGGCGGAGGGAGCTTCGCTGGTGCGGGCGAGGGAGTCTACCTCTCGACGCTCCCACCGTGGCCGTGGTTCCACGGAGTCGAGCCGGGCACGGCTTCAGACACAGGTTCGTGAACTTGTGTCTGATACCGATGGTGAGGCCTCGTGGGAGGAGGAGGAGGACATCAGATATTTCTCTGACGAGGAGTCTGATGGCCTTCCTTCTGATCCCACTCCCTCTCCTGAAAGGCAGCTTTCTCCTCCCGAGAGTCTGTCTTTCGCTTCCTTTGTCCGGGAGATGTCTACGGCCATCCCCTTCCCGGTGGTTGTGGAGGACGAGCCCAGGGCTGAAATGTTTGAGCTCCTGGACTATCCTTCTCCACCTAAGGAAGCGTCCACTGTACCCATGCACCATGTCCTAAAAAAGACATTGCTGGCGAACTGGACCAAGCCTCTAACTAATCCCCACATTCCCAAGAAGATCGAGTCCCAGTACCGGATCCATGGGGACCCAGAGCTGATGCGCACTCAGTTGCCTCATGACTCTGGAGTTGTGGATTTGGCCCTAAAGAAGGCTAAGAGTTCTAGGGAGCATGCTTCGGCGCCCCCGGGCAAGGACTCTAGAACCTTAGACTCCTTTGGGAGGAAGGCCTACCATTCCTCTATGCTCGTGGCCAAAATTCAGTCTTACCAGCTCTACAGGAGCATACACATGCGGAACAATGTGCGGCAGTTGGCGGGCTTGGTGGACAAGCACCCCCCTGAGCAAGCCAAGCCTTTTCAGGAGGTGGTCAGGCAGCTGAAGGCGTGCAGAAAATTCCTGGCCAGAGGGGTGTATGACACCTTTGATGTTGCGTCCAGGGCCGCTGCTCAAGGTGTGGTGATGCGCAGACTCTCATGGCTGCGTGCCTCCGACCTAGAGAATAGACTCCAGCAGCGGATTGCGGACTCGCCTTGCCGTGCGGATAACATTTTTGGAGAAAAAGTCGAGCAGGTGGTAGAGTAGCTCCACCAGCGGGATACCGCTTTCGACAAGTTCTCCCACCTTCAGCCTCTACCTCTACAGGTAGACGATTTTTTGGGGAAGGATGACTGTTCCCTACTCTTCTGGTAAGCGTAGGTACAATCCTCCTTCTCGACAGCCTGCGGCCCAGGCTAAGCCCCAGTGCGCTCGCTCTCGACAGCAGCGTGCGCCTCAGCAAGGCCCCTCGGCTCTCCAGCAAAAGCAAGGGACGAGCTTTTGACTGGCTCCAGCAGAGCATAGCTGACATCCAAGTGTCAGTGCCGGGCGACCTGCCAGTTGGAGGGAGGTTGAAAGCTTTTCACCAAAGGTGGCCTCTCATAACCTCCGATCAGTGGGTTCTCCAAATAGTCTGGCAAGGATACACCCTCAATTTGGCCTCAAAACCTCCAAATTGTCCACCGGGAGCTCAGTCTTACAGCTTCCAGCACAAGCAGGTACTTGCAGAGGAACTCTCCGCCCTTCTCAGCGCCAATGCGGTCGAGCCCGTGCCATCCAGGCAGGAAGGGCTGGGATTCTATTCCAGGTACTTGTGGAAAAGAAAACAGGGGGGATGCGTCCCATCCTAGACCTAAGGGCCCTGAACAAATATCTGGTCAAGGAAAAGTTCAGGATGCTTTCCCTGGGCACCCTTCTCCCCATGATTCAGGAAAACGATTGGCTATGCTCTCTGGACTTGAAGGACGCCTACACACACATCCCGATACTGCCAGCTCACAGACAGTATCTGCGATTTCAGCTGGGCACACGTCAATTCCAGTACTGTGTGCTACCCTTTGGGCTCGCCTCTGCACCCAGAGTGTTTACGAAGTGCTTGGCTGTAGTAGCAGTGGCACTTCGCAGACTGGGGGTACACGTGTTCCCATATCTCGACGATTGGCTGGTGAAGAACACATCCGAGGCAGGAGCTCTACAGTCCATGCAGATGACTATTCGCCTCCTGGAGCTACTGGGGTTTGTGATAAATTATCCAAAGTCCCACCTTCTCCCAGTGCAGAAACTCAAATTCATAGGAGCTCTGCTGGATTCTCGGACGGCTCGCGCCTGTCTCCCAGAGACGAGAGCCAGCAACTTGTTGTCCCTCGTCTCGCGGGTGCGAGCGTCCCAGCAGATCACAGCTCGGCAGATGTTGAGATTGCTGGGCCACATGGCCTCCACAGTTCATGTGACTCCCATGGCCCGCCTTCACATGAGATCTGCCCAATGGACCCTAGCTTCCCAGTGGTTTCAGGCTGCTGGGGATCTAGAAGACGTGATCCACCTGTCCACGAGTTTTCTCAAATCCCTGTGTTGCGGACGATTTGGTCCAATTTGACTCTGGGACGTCCTTTCCAAATTCCTCAGCCACAAAAAGTGCTGACCACGGATGCGTCTCTCCTGGGGTGGGGAGCTCATGTCGATGGGCTTCACACCCAAGGAAGCTGGTCCCTCCAGGAACGCGATCTGCAGATCAATCTTCTGGAGTTACGAGCGGTCTGGAACGCTCTGAAGGCTTTCAGAGATCGGCTGTCCCACCAAATTATCCAAATTCAGACAGACAACCAGGTTGCCATGTATTACATCAACAAGCAGGGGGGCACCGGATCTCGCCCCCTGTGTCAGGAAGCCGGCAGCATGTGGCTCTGGGCTCGCCGTCACGGCATGGTGCTCCAAGCCACATACCTGGCAGGCGTAAACAACAGTCTGGCCGACAGGTTGAGCAGGGTCATGCAACCTCACGAGTGGTCGCTCAACTCCCGAGTGGTGACAGATCTTCCAAGCGTGGGGCACCCCCTTGGTAGATCTATTCGCATCTCGAGCCAACCACAAGGTCCCTCAGTTCTGTTCCAGGCTTCAGGCCCACGGCAGACTGGCATCGGATGCCTTCCTCCTGGACTGGGGGGAAGGTCTACTGTATGCTTATCCTCCCATACCTCTGGTGGGGAAGACTTAGTTGAAACTCAAGCAAGACCGAGGCACCATGATTCTGATTGCTCCTTTTTGGCCGCGTCAGATCTGGTTCCCTCTTCTTCTGGAGTTATCCTCCGAAGAACCGTGGAGATTGGAGTGTTTTCCGACCCTCATCACACAGGACGAAGGGGCGCTTCTGCATCCCAACCTCCGGTCTCTGGCTCTCACGGCCTGGATGTTGAGAGCGTAGACTTTGCCTCTTTGGGTCTGTCAGAGGGTGTCTCCCGCATCTTGCTTGCTTCCAGGAAAGATTCCACTAAGAGGAGTTACTTCTTTCTATGGAGGAGGTTTGCCGTCTGGTGTGACAGCAAGGCCCTAGATCCTCGCTCTTGTCCTACACAGACCCTGCTTGAATACCTTCTGCACTTATCTGAGTCTGGTCTCAAGACCAACTCTGTAAGGGTTCACCTTAGTGCAATCAGTGCATACCATTACCATGTGGAAGGTAAGCCGATCTCAGGACAGCCTTTAGTTGTTCGCTTCATGAGAGGTTTGCTTTTGTCAAAGCCCCCCGTCAAGCCTCCTACAGTGTCATGGGATCTCAATGTCGTTCTCACCCAGCTGATGAAACCTCCTTTTGAGCCACTGAACTCCTGCCATCTGAAGTACTTGACCTGGAAGGTCATTTTCTTGGTGGCAGTTACTTCAGCTTGTAGAGTCAGTGAGCTTCAGGCCCTGGTAGCCCAGGCCCCTTACACCAAATTTCATCATAACAGAGTAGTCCTCCACACTCACCCTAAGTTCTTGCCAAAGGTTGTGTCGGAGTTCCATCTGAACCAGTCAATTGTCTTGCCAACATTCTTTCCCCGTCCTCATTCCTGCCCTGCTGAACGTCAGCTGCACACATTGGACTGCAAGAGAGCATTGGCCTTCTATCTGGAGCGGACACAGCCCAACAGACAGTCCGCCCAATTGTTTGTTTCTTTTGATCCCAACTGGAGGGGAGTGGCTGTGGGGAAACGCACCACATCCAATTGTCTAGCAGATTGCATTTCCTTCACTTACGCCCAGGCTGGGCTGGCTCTTGAGGGTCATGTCACGGCTCATAATGTTAGAGCCATGGCAGCGTCGGTAGCCCACTTGAAGTCAGCCACTATTGAAGAGATTTGCAAAGCTGCGACGTGGTCATCTGTCCACACATTCACATCTCATTACTGCCTGCAGCAGGATACCCGACGCGACAGTCGGTTCGGGCAGTCAGTGCTTCAGAATCTGTTCGGGGTTTAGAATCCAACTCCACCCCCCTAGGCCCATGTTTGTTCTGTTCCAGGCTACACTCTGTTAGTTGGTAAATTTTTTAGATCAATCTCAGTTATGTCCTCGCCGTTGCGAGGCCCAATTGACCATGGTTGTTGTTTTGAGTGAGCCTGGGGGCTAGGGATACCCCATCAGTGAGAACAAGCAGCCTGCTTGTCCTCGGAGAAAGCGAATGCTACATACCTGTAGAAGGTATTCTCTGAGGACAGCAGGCTGATTGTTCTCACAAACCCGCCCGCCTCCCCTTTGGAGTTGTCTTCCCTTCTCTTTGTCTTGCTACATATGAGACTGGCCGGCACGAGCCGGTTTCGGGCGGGAAGACGGCCGCGCGAGGACTAGCAAATGCCTTTGCTAGTGAAGATTCCGATTGGAGGGGCTGCTGTGGACGTCACCCATCAGTGAGAACAATCAGCCTGCTGTCCTCGGAGAATACCTTCTACAGGTATGTAGCATTCGCTCTAAATATTTAAACTGTGTTTAAATCATGTGAGACACTATTATACTAAGTAAAACATTTTAATTAATATGCCTTGATCTCAGCCTTACACCTCACAAATGATAAATGAGTGTAGAAACAAGAAGTGGATCATGCACATCTTTGAGATCAATTGTAACAACTTAAGTCTTATGTTCAAAATCATAAACAAAACCTAATTAAATGAACATAGTCAAACTATGTCAGGACCCCAGAAGTACACAGCAGTTTAAAGACATTCTAATTAATAAAGGTTGATCTCAAGTCATATACATTGCAAATCTATATAAATAATTCCCACCTCCAGCGTTCTGAAGCTCACTCAGTGGCAGTGAAGCACTGAAGCCATGCACTGTTCGTAGGCTAGGCTCTCAGCACCACTCACCCTCACTCATAGACCAGCCCTCAGCCACGCCCTTCCAGACATAATTCGCAACTCCAACGTTCTAATGAAGCCGGAAGCCGCAAGTCTCCAACTTCCATAGTGGTGTAGATCACTGTTCCCCCATGAGTGTGTGCCCCGCCCTCGCGTCACAAAGTTATGACGTCGAGGGCGGAGCACGGCTTCCGGCTTCATTACAACGTTGGAGTTCCAAATTATGTCTGCATGACGTCCCATTGCAACCTTGGAGGCGCAGTATCTGCCCTTCACCACGCCCCCACAAAGTCGCCGCCCCTTACCCCTACCCCCCCCCCCCGGTTGCCAACACTACCACCCTCCACCCCCCCCCCCCCCCAACGTCGCCGCAGCCACTGCTCAACCCTCCACCCCAGGTCGCCGCCGTTCCCCCCCCTCCATCCGACGTCAGCTGCGGCCGGTACAACAACAAACAAAACAAAAAAAAAACCTACAAAAAAGCTTTAAAAAAGGAAGCGGGGCACAGCCTCTTCTTTCGCTTCAGTTTCGGCTTGAGGGCGGGACCACAGGAACAGCTTGAAACACAAGCGAAAGAGAAAGCTGTGTGAAGCGGCATCCCTGCATGCAGGAGGTACAAACTTTTCAGCAACAGCCGGCTCTTACGAGGGGGAGGGCCAGAGAGGTGGCGAGGGGGGTCCTGAAACGGGAGGGGAGGGGGGGTCATGAACGACACGGGGGACAGGGAAGGGGGTCCTGAAACTACAGAGGGGGGTCCTGAAATGACACGGGGGGAGAGGGGATTCCTGGAAATGCACTGGAAGGGGAGGGACGGGTCCTGGAACTGCAAGGGGAGGGGGGTCCTGGATCAGGAGGTAGCCGGTGGGATAGGAAGAAAGGCGAGGGGAACAAGGGGGAGGAGGAGGGGGAGGGGAACAAGGAGGAGGAGGGTCCTGGAACTCTGAGAGGGGGGGGAGAGGTGGAGCGGGAAGGGGAGAGGGGGGATGGGAAGAAGTGGAAGGGGGGTCCTGCAACTCAGATGGGAAGAAGTGGGAGGGGTTGCTGGAACTCGGGGAGGGGGAACAGGGTTCTGCAAACTCTCGGTCTCATACACTCTCGGTCTCGCACACATAGAGGCATATTTTCAAAGCACTTAGCCTTCCAAAGTTCCATAGGTTTCTATGGAACTTTGGAAGGCTAAGTGCTTTGAAAATATGCCTCTTACTCTCACACTCGCTCTCTCACACACAATCTCTCTGTCACACACACTGTATCTGTGTGAAACACACTCTCTCTCTCTCTCTCTCACACACACACTGTATCTGTGTGAAACACACTCTCTCTCTCACACACACTGTGTCTCACAAATGCATTCGCACACACACTGTCATTCTGACACACACACACTCGCACCCAGTCTCATTCTCTCTCTGTCACACACACACACTCACACAGTCACTCTCACACACACACTTTCTAAAACATACACACTACGAGGAAAACCTTGCTAGCGCCTGTTTCATTTGAGTCAGAAACGGGCCTTTTTTACTAGTAATTTATAATTGTGTACGGGTGTGTAGGAATTAAAGATGAATCATGCACACCATTTGTCAAAATGGTGAATATACATTAACAACCCTAGGGATTCTAACTACTCAGGGATCCTGATGTTGCACATCAAGTAGAGACAAAGAAGAGTTCACATCAGACTTCATTAAAGCATGATCAAGCACTGCATCTGGTGGGACTGCTCATTTTTCTTGATATCATGGGGGTGTGGTTCAAGCTGTTGTTCAACTAAACTGACTTTATTGCAATTCAAGGTGTGTAAGCCCTAATATTCCTTGAGGAGTTGGAATAAAAGTTCATGTGCTGTCAGTGCCTGCCTAGGTTCCTTGCATTAGCGCTGATATCCGGATGGATTCCATTGAAGCCTATTCTCAAAACTCACATACTATCTGGAGCTGTGACATCAACACTGTGGCTTGAGTGCAGACTGCCTCCATGCCTCATATCCAGTGAATTGAAGCAGGAAGCTGTTCTGAGGCACTGGTCTGCATCAAGAACTAGACTTCATAGAGGCATAAGTATTGCCATACTGGGACAGACCGAAGGTCCATCAAGGCCAGCATCCTTCTTCCAACAGTGGCCAATCCAGGTCAAAAGTACGTGGCAAGATCCCCAAAAAGTACAATACATTTTATGCTGCTTATCCTAGAAATAAGCAGTAGATTTTCCCCAAGTCCATTTTAATAATGGTCTATGACTTTTTCTTTAGGAAGCCATCCAAACCTTTTTTAAACCCCGCTAAGCCAACTGCTTTTACTACATTCTGTGGCAGTGAATTACAGAATTTAATTACACATTGAGTGAAGAAACATTTTCTCTGATTAGTTTGCTACTTTGTAGCATCATTGCGTGCCCCCTACTTCTAGTATTTTTGTAAAGAGTAAACAAATGATTCACATCTACGTGTTCCACTCCACTCATCATTTTATAGACCTCTATCATATCTCAGCCGTATCATCATATCATCAACGACAATGCCTAGATCCCTTCCCTGGTCAGTGACTCCTAACGTGGAATCTTGCATTACGTAGCTATAATTTGCTTTCCTCTTTCTCACATGCATCACTTTGCACTTGTTCACATTAAACGTCTTCTGCCATTTAGGTCTTCCTGTAATTTTTCACAATCCTCTTGCGATTTAACAACTTTGAATATCTTTGTCATTAGCAAATTTAATTACCTCACTAGTTACCCCTATCTCTAGATAATTTTTAAATATGTTAAAAAAGCAGTGGTCCCAGCAGAGACTCCTGGGGAAACCCCTGAGAACCCCACTATTTCCCCTCTCCATTGAAAATACTGACCATTTAACCATACTCTCTAGTTTCCAGCTTTTAACCTGTTTTTAATCCATAATAGGACACTACCTCCTATCCCACGACTTTCCAATTTCCTCAGGAGTTTTTCATGAGGTACATTGTCAAACGCCTTTTATAATCCAGATACACAATATCGACCAGCCCACCTTTATCCACATGTTCGTTCACTCCTTCAAAGAAATGTAATAGATTTGTATGGCAAGATTTCCCTTCACGGAAATCTTGTCTCATTAATTGTCTCATTAATCCATGCTTTTGAATATGTCTGTAATTTTGTTCTTTATAATAGTCTTTACCATATTGGTTGGCACTGACGCCAGACTCAGTGGTCTGTAATTTCCCAGATCTCCTCTGGAACGTTTTAAAAAATCGGTGTTACATTAGTCCACCCTCCAATCTTCCGGTACCATGCTCGATTATAAATATAAATTACATATTACTAAAAATAGTTCCACTTGTTCATTTTTCAATTCTATCAGTACTCTTGGATGAATACCATCCGGTCCAGGAGATTTGCTACTCTTCAGTTTGTCAAATTGCCCCATTACATTCTCCAGGTTTATAGAGATTTCATTCAGTTTCTCTGACTCGTCAACTTTGAATACCATTTCTGGCACTGACATCTGTTATATTCTAGTTTTTTTACCACCACCCCAAACTAATTATGTACCAACCACTTGCAATTTGGAGTGATAAAAGACCAAGGTCATGTATGAGAAAAGCAATATTTTATTACGTACCAAAGTACAGATACAATCAATAGTTTCTCATGGGAGGACAGCGCTGCTACACAAAGGTGTTCTCTGCCACTGTCTCTCCAAAGTATTTTTCTGATTCAACTGCTTATATACCTTTATGTTAAACAATGCTTCACATAGGTTTAACAATTTATCTTCCTCAAAGATCATCCTATTTTCTTTCAACACCATCTGTTTCCCCTCTAATGCTAAACCACATTTTCTTGTCTTTTCATAATTACTCCCTCCCATGCCTGCATGAATGCAGGAATGTCTTATCAGATCATGAGTTTCTAGTTCATATGCATATCAGTTTTTGCCCTTTGGCCCTGTTCCATGGTGCATGACCTGTGCTCATTATTTACACATCTCTCCCAAATCTTCCTCATTGAGGACCAAAGCAAAGAGTTAATTTAATCTCTCCACTATGGCTTTGTCTTCCCTGATCGCCCCTTTTACCCCTCAGTCATCTAGCGGGCCAACCGATTATTTTGCCGGCTTCTTGCTTTTAATACACCTAAAAAAATGTTTACAATGTGTTTTTGCCTCCAACGCAATCTTTTTTTTCAAAGCCCCTCTTGGCTTTCCTTATCAACACATTTACATTTGACTTGACAGTCCTTATGCTGTTTCTTATTATTTTCAGTCGGTTCCTTCTTTCATTTTCCGAAGGATTTTCTTTTAGCTCTAATAGCTTCTTCCTTCACCTCACTTCTTAACCATGCCGGCTGTCGTTCAGTCTTCCTTCCTCCCTTTTTAATACACGGAATATATTTGGCCTGGACTTCCAGGATGGTATTTTTGAACAGCATCCACGTGGGCCTGATGTAAATTTTTGACCTTTGCAGCTGCTCCTCTTAGTTATTTTTTTCACCGTTCTTCTCATTTTATCATAGTCTCCTTTTTGAAAGTTAAACTCTAACGTATTGGATTTCCTGTTTATACTTACTCCAAAGCCAATATCAAATTTGATCATATTATGATCACTGTTATTGGGCGGCCCCAGCACCATTATCTCCTGCACCAGATCATGCTACGAAGGACTAGGTCTAGAATTTTCCTTCTCTTGGCTCCTGTACCAGCTGCTCCATAAAGCAGTCCTTGATTTTCGTCAAGGAATTTTACCTCCTTAGCATGCCCTGATGTTACATTTACCCAGTCAATACCGGGGTAATTGAAATCGCCCATTATTATTGTGTTGCTCATTTTGTTAGCCTCCCTAATTTCTGGTAACATTTCTACATCCGTCTGTTCATCTTGGCCAGGTGGATGGTAGTACTCTCCTATCACTATCCTTTTCCCCTTTACACATGGAATTTCAATCTGTAAGGATTCCAAGATATGTTTTGTTTCCTGCAGAATTTTCAAGACCCACATACAGTGCTACCCCTTCACCAATTCGATCCACCTTATCACTACGATCTAATTTGTACCCCAGCATGACAGTGTCCCACTGGTTATCCTCCTTCCACCAGTTCTCAGAGATACCTATTATATCTAATTTTTCATTTAGTGCAATATATTCTCCCATCTTATTTCTCAAGCTTCTGGTATTTGCATATAGACATTTCAAACTGTTTGTTGTTTCTATTTACATCTTGCTCAGTAGTTGTGTTAATTTGCAATCTTTTGTCTGATTGTTATTTAAGGACACCTGATCTACTATGGTCTTTTTTACAACCTCGCTATCGGGATACTCTATCTTTTCTGTTTTGGTTATATCTTTGAAGGCGTCAGGAACAATTGCAGTGGAAAGTGAAAGACGGGATGATAGTAGAACATATAGTGCTAAGTAGATGAGTGGGGATAGGATCAGAGGTAGTCAGTTTGGAGGAGGAAAAAAATGTGCAGTTTCCTTTTCAGTGATTACAGGAAAGGTAGAAAAAGCAGAGTTTGAAAGGAGGGTTGACAGAATGGACTGGGGGAAAGGAGAGGTGGAGGTGACTTGGTTGTGAACTCAAGGTTAATCTTGTGAGCCTTATCATGAAAGTAATCAGCCACAGTTTGGAGAGAAAGTGAAGGTGGGGGGGAGGGTTGGATGTGTGAAGGCACTTTGTGGAGAGAGTTCAGTGTGGGAAAGAGACGTCGAGGGTTTGAGCCAAGAGAGTTTGCCAAATGGATGTAGTAGTCCTGTTTGGCAAGTGAAAAAGCAGACTGGAAGGAGGTCAGCAAGAATTTGAAATGTATGATGTCAGCATGGGATTTCAGCCATAGGTGTTTGGCAGATCAGGCACAGGTATGTTGGTGTCGGATTCTAGTGGCCAGCCAAGCCTGGGGTTTGGTACGCCTTACAGAACAGGACCACATCTGTTGTTCTCTAGTCTTTGCTTTTGACTTTTTTCAACTAACTCTTTGGAGAACCAAATGAGGTTTCCCTTTTCCTCTTGCTTTTATCAGCTTCACTTAAGATCTGCTACTGGTTTGAGTACTTTTAGTTTAGCTCAGTGTATTTCTTCCCCACTCTCCATCTCACCCCGCCCCTACCACCACCACCCTGTCCGCACTTCCTTGTCGTACTTGCCCATTGTTCCAAAGTCCACATTTTTGAAATCCAGGACTTTGAGCTTGATGTGTCTAGACTCTTCTGCTTCAATGTTTTGAACACACTCTTCAGAGTTATACTTTTATTTTATGACTATTAAAAAATGCCCGTTTCTGACACAAATGAAACGGGCGCTAGCAAGGTTTTCCTTGGAGTGTGTATGTTTGGGAGAGTATGTGAGAGTGACTGTTTGAGAGTCAGAGTGAAAGTGTGAGTGTGTGAGAGAGAGAGTGAGTCTGGGTGTGAGTGTGTTTGTGAGAGAGTGTGTGTGAGAATGAGAGTGTGTGTATGTGAGACACAGTGTGAGAGAGAGTGTGTGTGTGTGGGCAAGAGAGAGAGTGTGTGTGAGACACACATTCTCTGTGAGAGTGAGTGTATGACACCAAGCGAGTGTGTGAGTGACTGTGTGGCACATAGAGAGTGAATGTGATACTGTGTGAGACAGAGTGTGTCAGAGTGAGAGTCAGAAACACATTGTATATGAGAGAGAGAGTGTGAGCCGTGCCCTCCCAATCCATGGCCATCTGTCCCCTGCCCCCTCCATTCATCCTTTTCCAGCAATTCCACTCTGTCCCTGAGCCCTGCCCTCCCAATCCATGGCCATCCATGTTTGTCTGTCACCTGCCCCCTCCATTCATCCCTATCCAGCATTTCCCCTCTCTGCCTGAGGCCTGCCCTGCAATCCATATCCATCCATGGCCATCTGTCCCCTCCATTCATCCCTATGCAGCAATTCCCCTCTCCCTGAGTCCTGCCCTTCCAATCCATGCCCATCCATGCTCCTCTGTCACCTGGCCCCTCCATTTTTCCCTATCCAGCATTTCCCCTCTCTGCCTGAGGCCTGCTCTGCAATCCATATCCATCCATGCCCATCTGTCCCCTCCATTCATCCCTATCCAGCAATTCCCCTCTCCCTGAGTCCTGCCCTTCCAATCCATGCCCATCCATGCTCATCTGTCACCTGGCCCCTCCATTTTTCCCTATCCAGCATTTCCCCTCTCTGCCTGAGGCCTGCTCTGCAATCCATATCCATCCATGCCCATCTGTCCCCTCCATTCATCCCTATCCAGCAATTCCCCTCTCCCTGAGTCCTGCCCTTCCAATCCATGCCCATCCATGCTCCTCTGTCACCTGGCCCCTCCATTTTTTCCCTATCCAGCATTTGCCCTCTCTGCCTGAGGCCTGCTCTGCAATCCATATCCATCCATGCCCATCTGTCCCCTCCATTCATCCCTATCCAGCAATTCCCCTCTCCCTGAGTCCTGCCCTTCCAATCCATGCCCATCCATGCTCCTCTGTCACCTGGCCCCTCCATTTTTCCCTATCCAGCATTTGCCCTCTCTGCCTGAGGCCTGCTCTGCAATCCATATCCATCCATGCCCATCTGTCCCCTCCATTCATCCCTATCCAGCAATTCCCCTCTCCCTGAGTCCTGCCCTTCCAATCCATGCCCATCCATGCTCCTCTGTCCCCTGCCGCCTCCATTCATCCTTTTCCAGCAAGTCCCCTCTCGCCCTTCCATGACCCCCCCCCCCTCGCATCCATGCTACTCTCTCTGCCATGTCCCAGCCTGGCCCACCCTCTTCTCCCCCCCCCTTCGCATCCATGCCCCCCCCCCCCTTCGCATCCATGCCTCGCATCCATGCCCCCCCCTTCGCATCCATGCATCCCTTTTTTTTTTTTTTTATTCTTTTTAACTTTACCTCCGTGGCGGTTCGTGCAGCGAAGCGTCAGGGAAGGAGGCGGCGCTCCCGACGTCTAGCTTTCCCTTCGCTGTGTTCCGCCTTGTTTTGAAGGCGGAACACAGTGAAGGGAAGGGTAGACGTCGGGAGCGCCGCCTCCTTCCCTGACGCTTCGCTTCCGGATTTGTTTGTTTAGACGCGAGGGCGGGGCAGAGACGGCTGGATGGCTTCACGCCACGAACACCACGAACCCTACAACCAGGGACTCAGGGAGTGACGTCAGATGGCTTCAGAACGTTGTCCTCATTAGAACGTTCACGGTGCGTTTTATTATATTAGATGCCTAGTGATTGTATTTGTGCAGAATGAGCTGGTCTTAATGTATTTACAGAGTTGTATTAAACTAACCTATGTGCTTCTATCGTGTGCTATTGTTTAGTTTTTATTCTCGGATGCTCACTTGTCTTAATTTTATGTGAAAGTAAGGCTGAAAAAGATGTTTCTTTACACTTTTGAAAGTCAGATATATTTTAGTTTTGTGAACTGAGAAATGTAGCATACGCATTAGATTCACAAGTGATAAGAATTTCATGAGCAAGGCAGTATCTTGGCAGATAATTTTAGATGCTGTATTTTAGATATGCATTTCCTATAGTCGCTTCTGAAGCAGAGACAATATTTTTTGTACTCTTCATTTATGTAATTCTCATTTTGTATTCACAGCTACAAGACGTTTTTACCTGTTTGTGTTCGAGCAAAAATCCAAGACTACCACATTTTGACAAGAAAGAGAATAAGGTATAGGTTCCGCAGGTTTATTCAGCAGTTCAGTCAGTGTAAAGCTACTGCCCGGGATTTGAAACTTAAATACCTTATAAATCTGGAAACTCTTCAGTCAGCCTTCTATTCAGAGCGTTTTAAAGTAAAAGAGCCTTGCAGAGGTCCTTCAGGTGAGGAGATATGTGCAACCATTATAGTAACTGGAAACGATGGAATTCAGTTGTCAAGAGGAAAGCATAACGACGATGATGAACTGAGAGACCAGGTAATGCATAACAGTACTCTTGTTGTTGTTTGTGAGAAGATTTTGATAGCTATAATGAAGCCAATTTGCCTGAGCACAACACATTGAACCTGTGTGGGTTAAGAATTTAAACAAAGCACCTATAGTAGTTTTGTGGTAATAAAATACCATATTTGTTCTTCCAGAATAAATTGCATGGGTTTAAAAAATAAAATTCTGGCCAATTTCACTACGGTCTGAGATAATCATTCTTTTTATGATTGTGCTCACTAAGGGGCCTTTTTACTAAGCTGTGATAAAAAGTGGCTGTCGCTGTTGTCAGCGCATGGGTTTTCCACATGCAACGGCACTAAAAGCATAGTGGTAAAATGGCCACATTTCTATATTTTTCCCAATTAGTGCATGGCCATTACTGTGGGAGCCCTTACTGACACCTATATTGTAAGCACTAAGGGCTCCTGCACTACCCCATTGTAATTGGGCAGGACATGGCAATGTGCCTGTGCAACCTGATGAGCACAGGGCATGCCTATTCTCTGTCTATAGTTACACCTCCCATGCTAAAAGATTAAAAATATATATTTTCAGCACAAGATTAGCATGTGCTGATGGACAGACCGCTGCAGGATGCCTCTGCACGTCCCACGGCAGTGCTTTGTGTTGTGTGGTAGGCACACACTAGTGCCTACTGTGGCTTATTAAAAGGCCCCCCAAAATTTCTTATATCTAAGCCACTCTCTTCATTTACTTGGTTGCCTACACAGGGAAATTTAGGATTGAGAGTAGTTTGGCTTTTTTCTCTCCCATTTTTCACAGATTCTCACTAGTTTGAAAATTGGCCTATAACATTATAGATGCAAAGAACAAATGGTTCCCATGTTACATATCCTGATGATTTGTAAACATACTGATGGCAATAAATGAGGGAACAAGGTATTTTTAATATAACCCTTAGTGTTATATGTATCTTATTTGCCTTTTCTTTCTTCTTACAATAAAAAGGATAAAGACCAGCATGGCCTGTGTTTGCCCAGCGAGGTAGTTAGGGTTGTAGCTGTCATGCAGTGCTGGTAACTCTCCTTATGCTTTTGTTTTTGGGATTGTGTCTGCCGTGCAGTGCCAATTACTTTTCCCCATGGTTTCTTAGAAGAAGGGAAATACTGAGAGGGAGCCAGGCCCCCAGGCAATAAGGATCATGGGCCCTCCCATCTGACAGATTACTGGTTCTGCATCTGTCATACTCTTTCTGAAACTCGCTTTAGATAAAAACCTGATGTAGAAATATACAAAGTCATTAAATCATGCCAGCAGTGCATTCAGGGTATACACTTAGAATGGTCTGCATTCTTGCTTTCTAAATGCTGCTGAGGCTCAACGTTTTTCATTTGGACACATCTGATGGATGGTTCTAGGTGACTTCCCACCAGACAGTTCCCAGCTACCAATTACCCTCTGGATAATTGCCACCCAAGTCAGTTTCCCCCTAACAAATTCCCACCTCTCCAGCAAGGACAATTCCTCTCCATAACATTTATACTGCCAAATATATTTCTACATGCTCTATATCTAAGAAAAAAAAAGAATACTACTTAACGCCAGCAAATCCTTTACTAAACATATTACAGAATAACGAAAAATAAGATAATTAAGGCAAAAAAAAAAAGGAAAAGAAAATCTGAAAAGTCCAACACAAAATCACACCATCCTTTAAAAAAAAAAATAAAAGTGTTCCTGGACATCATGGGATGATCAAAGACTAACTAACTGAGGTAATATTTAACCATCTCTGTAACCTCATGTGCAACTTTCTTTAAATCAGTCATCTTACTTTCTAATTCTTTTACTGGTGTTTATTGTGGAGTCTGTGGTTATATGTTCCCCTCTGATAACCACCTAGTCTCAGAGAAGGCTGTAATATGTGGAAATTCTTTCTCTGATCCTTCTACTTACCATAAGAAATATACAAGTGGGGCAATAGGGTTCCTGCCTCCTTACACTCACCCCAAGGTATAGTGAACCACCCACCCCCACGATATGGGATGACAGAGAAGACAGAGACTATGTTCTTTCTAAGGAGAAAGTCTTTATTCCTTACCAATTTAGATGATGATAAAGCAATCGGGCAATAACAAATAGCAATTTGTTATAAGAGGGAGAGAGACCACTGCTGTAAAAATTTACTCACTGTTGATCATCTCAGCCTCTGTCTAATACAATACAACAGTGACTTATATACAATGGATTGGGCATCAATTCCCTCCCAAATCATGCAGCTTGCAACTTCAGCTAAATTCTCTTACTTCATTGTTTACATAAAATGGAACACACTATCTGAATGTTATAGAACACAGCATCTTATAACAAGTCCAAAGTTTCTTTTACAGGAGATTGTAGCTGTCATTTTGCTACAGGAATTTCTCCAAGACCCAGGTCTTATCATTGTTTTTGTCTAGTAACCTCGACACATCTTCACTTTCAAACTGTGTACATTCTTAGTGTCCTTGTGATGTACAGTCAGTGGCACCAACTCTATCAGGGAGGGGAAGAGCGCTCCTTGCTGTAGACCAGCATGACCTCGAATTCACAGCATTCAGCAGAAAGTACAGAAAGATGCAGCTTTCAGGCATTTTTGTTTGAACCTTTAGCTATGCAGTTCATGGGTCATAACTGACCTGTCAGTGGTCAGAAAAGTGCAGATCAATTCACTGGTTTACCTTTGCTTATACCCTACACTGTCAATTAAAATGTTATACTACGTATTGTGTTGGCATTGTAAGTAGTATACTGTGCCATACTTTGTATTATTTGAATATTTTTGCTGCTGTAATTGCCTATTGCTCATGTTTGATCTATTCTTACTGTACACTGCCTTGAGTGAATTCCTTCAAAAAGGTGGTAAATAAATAAAACACCAAAACACCCCCCAGTGACCCATGTATATAAAAGAGCACAAGATAATGACTGATACATAACTTATACCACAATGCAAAAAGGAAACATGAGAACAGTGAGTGACCAGAAAATCCCCCTACCAATACGGAAGAATATAAAATGTGCCTTACCTTGAAACACTCTACTGCCAAAAAATTAGTGTATAGCAAGAAACGCTGTTCATATTTGGTAAGAGCTTTTAAAAAGATTGGTGTGGTTAATAGTGCTGTAGTGATGTGACACTGCATGCTCAGGACTTCAAAACATTAATTATTCATACAGAGCAAAACCTGCCAGGATAACCTAATTGAGCCACGGAAAATGTAAGAATATATAGCCTTGGGTGGGAATTTACTTGGGGGGGGGAGGGGAATTCTGCAGGTGGCAATTGCTCAGGGAGGATTTGACCAGTTGGCAGTTGTCCAAAGGGCAATTGGTGAATTGTCCATGTGGTTAGTTGCCCAGATACCCTGATGGATGATGCTCACATACGCTTACATACCATATACGTGACCTCACCATCCTTTGGACTGACGCTGTATGATATACCGCATATAGGGGCCCTTTTACAAAGGTGTGGTAGGCTCTGCGCATATGCAGCGCACACCAAAATGAGACTACTGCCAGACTAGCATGCCCCTTGGCAGTAATTTTGGATTTGGTGCGCGCCTATAATGCCGGGACAAATTATTTTTTTTATTTCCTACCGTGTGCGGCATTTCTGGCATTAATTGGCAGTTGCACGTTGACTGGTCTCTGCATGTGCACCCTTACTGCTAGATCAATGGGTGGCATTAAGGGTTCAGGCCGTAAATAGGTGCGTTTCAGTTTTACCGCAGGCCCTTTTCCCAGCCCATTGAAGAAAAGCCCTTTTCCCAGACGCAGTAAAAACTGGCCCAGTGCGCGCCAAAAACACGCACCCACACTACCATAGGCCACTTTTTGCCATGCCTTAGTAAAAAGACAGTGGGAACATCTATGCAGAATGCAATAAAATTAAAATAGCAATTCTTATATGAGTTAAGTTCAGGGCTTTTTTTGAGGGGGTACTTGGGAGTAATGAGTACTGGCACCTTTTCCATTTTCTACTTAAATTGACCCATGTTCCCCAAGTTTTAATGAAAGAGTTCAGGCTCTACACACCAATTCTGCCTTGTCATAGATTCTGTGACTGGTTGCAGGGGGCCTGGCTATTGTGGGGTGGGTCCCTCAGTGATAATCCCACCCCTGAAGGGTGGCCTGGCATTTGAGTACCGGCACCTTTTTCACTAGAAAAAATGCACTGGTTAAGTTCAACCATATTGTGCAGCTGCAAAAATCCAAACTCCCCCAACAACAAATGCAGATCAGAACTAGTAAATTCCTCCATGGAAGTCACTATACAAAAAAAATATTTTGATTCTCATATCATCTGAGCGATAGCAACGTAAATCTCTTCACTGCCAGGCACATTGTGAAATACAAAACCAACCTGAAAAAATTGTAACTCAACATACATATAGTAAAAATGTCATACGACAGTAGTACTAATCCTATGATGCAAACAGCAGGGACTCTACCTATGAATAGATAGCACTACAAATATTACTCTGTGCTTTAAAATACCAAGAGGGGCATAATCGAAAGGGGCGTCCAAGTTTTCCTGAGGAAGTCCTCGCAGGACATCCTGGCAAAGGGGCGGAGAAACCTGTATTATCGAAACAAGATGGGCGTCCATCTTTTGTTTCGATAATATGGTCGGGGATGGCCAAATCTTGATATTTTAGGTCGTCCCTAGACTTGGTCGTTTCTGATTTTGTGCGATAATGGAAACTAAGGACACCCATCTCAGAAACGACCAAATGCAAGCCCTTTGGTTGTGGTAGGAGCCAGCATTCGTAGTGCACTGGTCCCCCTGACATGCCAGGACACCAACTGGACACCTTAGGAGGCACTGCAGTGGACTTCAGAAAAAGCTCTCAGGTACATATCTCCCTTACCTTGTGTGCTGAGCCCCCCCCCCCCCCCCCGAAACCCCCTGAAACCCACTACCCACAACTGTACACCACTACCATAGCCCTTACGGGTGAAGGAGGGCACCTAGATGTGGGTACAGTGGGTTTGTGGTGGGTTTTGGAGGGCTCACATTTACCACCACAAGTGTAACAGATAGGGGGAGATGGGCCTGGGTCCGCATGCCTGAAGTGCACTGCACCCACTAAAACTGCTCCAGGGACCTGCATAGTGCTTCGATGGACCTGAGTATGACATTTGAGACTGGCATAGAGGCTGGCACAAAATATTTTGAAAGTTCTTTTTTGAGGGTGGGAGGGGGTTAGTGACCACTGGGGGAGTAAGGGGAGGTGATCCCTGATTCCCTCCGCTGGTCATCTGGTCAGTTCAGGCACCTTTTTGTGCCTTGGTCGTAAGAAAAACTGGACCAGGTAGAGTTTTCCAAATGCTCGTCAGGGATGCCCTTTGTTTCCCATTATGGGTCTAGGATGCCCAGGTCTTAGGCATGCCCAAGTCCCGCCTTCGCTCCGCCTCCGACATGCCTCCAGGAACTTTGGTTGTCCCTGCGACGGAAAGCAGTTGGGGACGCCCAAAATCGGGTTCAATTATGCTGATTTGGGTGACCCTAGGAGAAGGGCGCCCATCTTCCAATTTGTGTAGAAAGATGGGCGTCCTTCTCTTTTGAAAATAAGCCTGCAATGCACCTAACAAATGGGATTGCTAATCAGTTGTACACAGAAACTATATGCAAACAGAATATTACACCTCAGTTCATATGCAATCACAGACAGACCGTATCAAATACAAAACAAGGGATCACAAATTACAAATAGAAATACAATACAAGGGATCACAAATTACAAATAGATACGAATACAAAAATTGAACTGGGAACATCAAGAAGTTAAACTTGGTATGTATTGCAACATTGAAGAACTAGAAATGCATTTTTCCTCTTATACTGAACATAATACAAAGCCATTTGTCATGCATATTTCCCAAAGCTAACATATTTCAGTTAATAAATTCAAAATAAGGCACTTATTTTTTACCTTTTTGTGGACATTTTAGTTCGCCATTATGATGATCCCTGTTTCTCGATCCTGTTTTCCAGTCTTCTGCTCTTTCTATTGGCTGTTGTCCATTTGTCATTTTTCCTGTCTCTTCCTGGCTTTTTCCATTCTTTCATTACACCTGCCTTTGACAAACTGATCTTTCCCTTTTAGCACTTTCCTCCCTTTTTTTTTTGTTCTGCCTCTGCCTCTTAAGTTTCACCCTCTTTCTTACCTTCCAATTCTCTATTTCCTTTTACTTTCACCTACTTATCAGTGTTACATCTCCTCCTCTCACCCCATATCTCTCCCATTTCTGGTTGCACCAATTCCCCAACTTCCTATTCTATCTTTCATCTACCCCCCAATACCACATTTCTACTCTCTATTCATTATCCTCCTCTCACTTATCACCTTGACAACTCCCCATGGCCTCTCCTATAAAGTTCCAACATTTGCAGTATCTCCCTTACCTCTCTCCATCCTTGTAGCCCAGCATCTCCTCCCTCCTCCTCTCTCTCCCCCCTCCCACAAAACAAAGCTTTGTAGCCTGATCTGTCCTTTCACATCCATCCATGTCTCCATCCATGGTCCTGCATGTCTCCCCCTCTCTTCTCTCCTGCCCATTGTCCAGCATCTCTCCTCCCTTCTACCCTCAGGCCCAGCATCTCTCGCACCCTTTGCTCTCTCCCATCCACAAGTCCTACACTGCTCCTCAACTATTCTTCTCCTGTCTCCGATTCCCCTCCCCCACTAACTCTATTTTAAAACCTGTATTTCCATGCAAGTATCACCAGCAGTAATCTGCTTAAGCTGTCTGACGCCGAGACCATACCCTGCTCTCTACATCCTGCCCTTGCTGAAGTAGGAAGCAGGCGGCTGCAGACTTGGTGGCGGACAGCTTAAGTGGTTCATTGGCAGTTTACTTTTGCTCAGAACGGTGGGGTGGGGGGTTCGGAGAAAGGGCAGATACTGGTCCTTTGGCAGGGGGATAGTGAGAGAGAGGACGAGTGCCGGACCCAGGGGTGGGAGGGGAAGGAGAATTAAAGATGTTGAGCATGTGGGGTGGGAATCGCTGGGTCTCAACTGCTCTGGGCCCTTTTACTGCCCATTTGGTCAGATGAACAGTCCACTCCTGCTTAGAAGACATGCAAAAGTAGTTTCACTGGTGTTTTGAGCTGAAGTGCTCTGTGCTTGGTTTCCAGCCTCTTGCCCTTTTAGGGATCCACTGTGTATATCTCACGCCTTTTTGAATTCCAGCACTGTTTTTCTTCCACTGCTTCTGTGGGAGGGCATTCCAGGCATCCACAACCCTTTCTGTGAGAGAAGATTTCCAGTGATGGTTTTTATTCTAACTCTTTGCAGCAGATCATTCTAAAACTGACATGTGCTCCCTAGTTCGTCCTTCCTCTTTTAAATGAAAAGATCTGTGTATGGTGGGAGAGTTAACTGATGGAAAATTCACACATTAAATCATTGTCAACATATGTTCAGCTAAATTGAAATTTAAAGTTTGACTGGTCTAGTGGGCTCAGTGGCAAGGGCTGTGCACTGTCATTTGGAAGACCTGGGTCAGACTTGGCCAGGTTTCTTCCCTCTGGGGTAACTGTGCTGCAGAGGCAGTTTTGCCCAGAGAGGTAGGAAGTCTCGGACATTTACTTATTTAATGAAACTGACTGACCAGACTTGGGGTCCAAATTAGCCAGGATCTAGAAGGAGCAGCAGTTTGTTCCACGTGACTGAGGATTGGTGCTGAGTTGAGTTGGGGGGGATATTTATTTTATTTATTTATTTTGACATTTCTATCCCACATTATCCCAAGGGAAGTTCAGGTTCAATGTGGCTTACATAGCAAAATGTTATAGAATGGTACATAATGAGTAAAGTAAACAGATTTTACAATGTAACTTTATGCAAATATAAACATCTTGAATTGAACCAATGTAGTAAGTAATGGTTAGACAGAGACATAACAATTTTATAGAAGTGTTGAAGGGTAGAAAAGGAAGAGCTTAACTGAGCATAGGATAGCTATTAGATATTGTAGCAGTAATCTGTATTATAGGGATGGGTGAAATGGGATTCAGTTCTATAGCAAGGGGTTCTTAGATAGGTTAAGGACTGATAGGAAAGTGTTGAGTGTAGAATCAGTTCAGATTGAGTTCATTGGTTTGTTGAAGACTGAAATAAATTAGTTTTCAATGCGCTATGAAATGACATGTAATCATTAGTATGTTTAATTGGTTTAGGTAAGGAGTTCCAAATTTTAGTGTCTTAAGCAGTTAGCATTATGGATTGTTTTGTAGATTACCTTCTTACAATTTGGGAAATGTAAGGTGACATATTTTCTGGAGGATTTTATCGCATTATGTGGTGATAATTCAATGAGATCATTCATATAGGATGGAGACATGCCATACAGGATTTGGTGAATGAAAATGCATAATTTAAACATTATTATTTAATTGGTAGCCAGTATAAGTTAAAACAGAAGTGGAGAACCTTTGGCGAAGCGTGGAGATCTGCAAATAAGATGTGCCACAGTAGTTTGAGCGGTTTGTAGTTTTTTCAGAAGACCACATTTGATGCCTGCATAGATAGAATTATAGTAATCAAATTTTGTTATGACTAAGGATTGGACTATGGTGCAAAAGACTGATTTAGTAGAGAAGAGTCTGAATCGCTTGAGTTTCCATAATGTGTTAAAAACACTTAAAGACTACTTTAAAGACCTGATTTTCTAGTGAGAGAAATTGGTCAGTTGTGATTCCAAGGATTTTCATTGTGGAATCAAGGAGATATATAGTGCTATCAATTTTGAAATTTTTGAGAGACATGGGATGATGAAGGTTGGTTACAATACGGAATTTAGTTTTTTCTGTGTTGAGTTGGATGCCCAGGATTCCATCAGTGTGATACCTAATTTGATTGTATGAGTTATTTCATGTATTTCTTTGGTAAATGGAATATATATTACGTAAAGGAGAGAGGTGTAAGTGAAGGCTTTTGGCATGTATCTCAACAGAAAGATCAGGAATAAATTTAGAACAAAAAAAATAGTTGATAATAGAGCACATTGTGATTAATACAAGCAGAGAAGAGGGACAAATCTCCATGAATACAAGAGCAGCAACCAAACAATGGAGATTACCAAGGATCAGGGTGTAGCCAAAGTTATTAAAACTTTCAATAAACAAGTTGACATAAAATGAATTACTTGACCTTCAGGGAGGACTCAACACGGGCTGTATTTCAGTGGTAGTGCCTGCTTCAGGAGTCCAATATACACAGATATCAAAGGGAAGCAAACACAGCTTTGCCCCCTTAGAAATATTTCTATAACTATCTATATGTCAGTTGTTTCATACATCTCCACTGTTCGGTTGCAGAGCACATTGTTGACATGAAAAATTGTTAAAATTGCTTTGCTGTTGCTGTTCTCATCTTGCACTGAATGTATCAAAATATTTAATCTGACATTATAGTGCTTTTTTGTGCAAACATGGGTAGAATTTATTTATAACATTATATACAGATACTTAAATAATAGTTTTGTTTTATATTTGCATTAATTGAACTAATTAGATAACCATCACTTTTGTAGGATTTGCAGACTTACTGTGATTTTCCAGATATTATTGATGCCAGCATTAAGCAAGCAAGTAAAGATGGCTCCACTGAATCTAGAGTGGTTACTATTAATAAACAAGACAGCAAGACTCTGGTAAGCTTGCACTGATTAATGATATTGTAGGGTCTGTTTATGAAATGCTTAGAATAAGTGATCACCTCCTAAAAGTGAATAATACAAGTGAAGTATTTTATATTCAATTTGTAACTGCATTTAAAGTGTTGTGCACTAAACCGCTAACACGTTTAGAAGTTTACTACTTAAAGAAAATTCCAATCCATCTCAGTAAATGAAATGCAGATTTAGTTGCCTTAATTGTAATTTAAAATTAAATTTTTCTGTGGAATTATATGAGCATTTTGAAAGCTTTTAACACAGGTGAAAACAAAGGTTTATGCATACATTTCTGCTTCTCTGAGAACAAGCAGGCCTTCGTATTCTCACAGCTGGGTGACATTATCTGACGGAACCTGGTGTGGGCACTGACTAGCGAGACAGAACTTTCTAGTAGCATCCCACTGCATATTCGCTGGTGCATTTCTACCCACCGCGCATGCACAGGTCTCTATCTCATTTTTTCACATGTTTTATGTTCTCACAGGTCATGTATCTCTTTCACAGTGCCTTCCCATGCGGGTATTTTTTTTTCCTTTTTTTATGCTATTACTTTTGATTCTTAGTTTTTTCGACTCTTCAAGTTCCTCTATTTTTTGCAAGCTGCTAGGCCCATTTAGGCCAGAGCATCACCTCAGTTTGAAACCTGCCTCTTTTTAGTTCACAATTGAGGAGTTTAATTTGGCCATGATTCTTTTCTCAATGTCCAAGAAGACCCCCAATGGCTTCAAGAAGAATGCTCAATGTAATCGGGTGATTTCTATGTTGTACCCGCACTCTTGGTGCATCAGGTGCCTTGGGTCTGACCATGAGCCTAACTCTTGTTCTCTCTGTTTAAAAATGCAGTTGAGGACACAGAGGGCATGGCAAGTCCAGCAGGAGAAACCTTTTGGCTCCTTGAAGGCCAGTACATCTTCATTGGCACCGGAAGCATCAACCTTGATGGCTTCCAAGACTTCAACATCCACTGGGAGTGCACCGGCATCGAGAAGGTCTCCACCTCTCTTGGCACTGATGCTTTCAAAGGCTGCCTTTCTCCTGGCTCCCCCGTCTTTGCCAATGCCTTCCTTCAATGAGTGGTTCCGAACATGCGCAGGGAGGAGCTAGTGTAGAGGCTTCAGTTGCAAACTGCTCAAGCATTGAGGGCACTTGCACGAGCTGCGGATCAGCCCCAGATTCTTCCTGAGGCTCAGCCCATGCCTGTACAGAGATCCTCTTCACCGGCACTTCAAAGGATGTTGACATTGACACATACAGTACCACTCTCTACATTGGGGGAGGAAGCTTCCCTGGAGTCGGAGAGTAGGGCTGTACCTCGGCACTCTTCATGGCATGCACATAGTTCCACTGAGCTGACACAAGCATAGACTCATTCAACCAGGTCCGAGTATGGTGAAGAGTCTGAGTGGGGACCGTTCATGGGACTGAGAGGAGGACCTACACTACTTCTGGACAAGTCACTTAATCCTTCATTGCCCAGGTACAAAATAAGTACCAGTATATAATATGTAAACTGCTGTGATTGTAACCACAGAAAGGTTGTATATCAAGTCCCATTCCCTTTCCCCCTTCCCTTTCTTGGAGGAGTCTTATGGGATTCCCTCTGATCCCTCTTCAGCTCATAAGAGATGTAAATATCCATCTGAGGGTCTTTCACTGGTTTTGTTAAGAAGCTAGCTTCTTCCATCTCATTTAAATTAGGTAGGTACAGAGGAAGAGCCTAGGGCAGAAATGTTAACTATCCTAGACTGAGTCTACTTCTAAGGAAGGGGTCACAGTACCATTGTACCATACACTTAAAGATGCACTGATTAAGAATTGAGAATCTCCCCTCTCAGTGCAGGTTGCACCTAAGAAGGTGGATATGCATTTTTGTATCCAGAAGCTCCTGGATTCGAGAGGGTCCAGCTGCTTCACCACTCAGGTGATCAGATCCGCCTTCAAACGAGTTAGGAATTTCAGAACTCATGCCTCGGCACCCCCAGTTACAGAGGCTCGGACATTGGACTTATTTGGGAGAAAAGCTTCTCAGGCCTCAATGCTTATTGCCCACATCCAGTCCTACCAGCTCTTGGCCAGGGGCATGTACAATTCTTTTGATATACCATCCAGACTCTGCCATGGATGTGGGGATGTGCAGACTCTCATAGCTGCATGTCTCTGACCTAGAACCAGCAGTTCAGGAAAGGTTGGCAGATGTTCCTTGCCCAGGTGATAACCTGTTTGGAGGTAAGGTAGAGGAGGTTGCGGACTTCATCAAGAAACATACAGATACCATCCAAACTCTGTCATGACATCCGTCAGCTGCAGCCTTCTCTTCCAGGAGGTATTTGAGTGGGCCTAGGCGGTGACCCTACTACTCTTGAGATGTAGGTTTCCACCACCACCTCGCTCTGCCCAGAACCCCCAGGCCCAGTGTTCTCATCCTCGCCTGTCCCACCCACAGAAGCCCCAGCCAGCTCCCCAATTAAAGCAAGGGATGAGCTTTTGACTGGCTCCAGGAGAGCATAGCCATGCTCAAAGTGACCGTCCTGGACAGCTTGCCAGTAAGGGGGAGGAGGCTGAATTTTTACCAACACTGGTAGCCCCTTGTAACCTCCAAGTGGTAGGTTCTTCAAATAGTCCATTTCTGTTACACCCTGCATTGGCATCAAAGACCACCAGATTGCCTACTGAGAGCTTTGTACATCAGCTCTCAGCATAAGATTGTACTTCCAGAGGAAATCTCTGCCCTTGTACAGGCCAATGCAGTCAAAGGGATTCTATTCCAGGTACTTCCTTTGCCCAAAAAAAGATAGGGGGGGGGGCGTCCTATCCTAGACATAAGAGCCCTGAACAAATTCTTGGTCAAAGAGAAGTTCAAGATGGTTTCCCTGGTCACCCTTCTCCCCATGATTAAGGAAAACGATAGGCTATGCTCTCTGGACTTGAAGGATGCCTATACCCATATTTTGATACTTCCTGGTCAAGGAGGTATCTCAGATTTCGGATAGGGAAACACCACTGCCAGTACCTCATTCTTCCATTTGGCATCACATCAGCTCCAGTCCAAGGGTATTCAAGTGTCTAGCAGTATTAGCAGTGTATATGTGTGTTTCCTTGTCTGGACGATTGGCTGGTCAAGAGCACATCGCAAGAAGGCGCGTCAGTCAGTATGCCTAACTATTAGGGTGTTGAAGCTTCCATGGTTTCTTATAAACTACCCCAAACACCTTCTTCCAGTCCAGCGATTGAAGTACATAGTACCCTGTTCAGTACATTGCAGGCTCAGGCTTTTCTCTCACAAGCGAGAGCAAACATCTTGACAGCACTAGCCTCGCAGGTCCACAGCAGCATGCAGGTCACAGCTCTGCAAATATTGAGTGGCCTCACCAGTGCTTGTCACTCCCATGACACAGCTCCACTTGAGAATGGCCCAGTGGACCCTAGTTTCCCAGTGGTCTCAGACAGCTGGAAATCTAGTGGCTGCAGTCCAGATTCTGCCAGAGTTAACTCATGCCCATCTTTGGTGGACAATTTGATCGAGTTTAACTGTGGGATTAACATACCAAATTCCACCTTCTCAGAAGGTGTTGACAACAGATTCATCCAACCATGGATGGGGAGCTCATGTAGATGGGCTTCATACCCAGGGATTCAGTTGGTTTCAGGTAAGGGTCACTGCATCACTTTGTTAGCTGCCAGTTAAGCTGCAATTATTGAATGACTTGTTTTGAATCTTTTTGGGAGATTGTTATGCTCTTGAATTTCTTTTTATGAAAATTGACAAAAAATATGTTTATGATGGAGAGGGGTTTTTGGTCAATAACTAAACTGGTCACCATAGGATTTTTCCTCTGACCCATGAGTATTCCACAGGTCTGAGTTATCCGGTGACGTCTGAGACCTTTCCCCCCTACCATTGTTAATTTAGCGAATTAGAGGTCCACTTGGTGTTGTCATAATACCATTTCACCCACACTTTTACCCATAAGGAGCAGAGGCATTCTTGGTGGGTAAAGTATGTGTGAAATGGTATTATGTGCATGCTTTTATCTGCATACACTGGGCAATTATTTTTTAAGCATATAATTCCAAAGACAAAATTAAAGATTTAAGAACGTAAGTTGCCTTACTGGGTCACAGCAAAGGTCCATCTAGCCCAGTATCCTGTTTCCAACAGTAGCCAATCAAGTCACAACTCCTGGTAAAGTCCCAAAGAGTGGCAAGATTTTATACAGTGGCTTTCCCTAGGTCTACATTAATAACAATTTATGCACTTTTCCTCCAGGAATTTGTCCAAACCATTTTTAAATCCAGTTACATTAACTGCTTTTACCACTTGCTCCAGCAATGAATTCCAGAGCTTAACTATATGATGAGTGAAAAAATATTTTCCCTAATTATTCAAAATGTGGTACTGTGATTTTTCCAAAGTATGCATGCTATATGCTGTAATTTCCAAGGGAGAAGTATGCATGTACTTCTTTGAAAATTAGTGCGGCTCATGTACATACTGGCTGCACAAGTTAAGTTGTTACAGAATCATCCTCTGTGCAGCAGTTGGATGCAGAAGATGATTCTAGAGAACTAAAAAGTAACTCTTGAAAACATCTTCCAAGTTGACCCTTCCATAATTTTTTTTGGATGTTTAGTTTACCAGGAACTTGTTAGACAAAAAGGTTCCCCCCTCTCCCACATCTTATTAACTTTTGTGGTTGTATCTGTTCCACCCTGGGGAAGAAGAGATTCTTTCTTAGTGTTTCCTTAGCACCCATAAAATGTGAGTGAATTTAGTTATCTTGGACCTTGAGTATTTCCTTGATAAAAGGAAAATATGGAGAGAGCAATTTTCAAAGGGATTTACCTTTGCACTTTAATAGGGATAGCTTTTGTTAGTTTGGAGTAACAAGAAGAACAGATAGATAACTGTTTAACTTGCTATCTTCAAGTGCAGTTAGAAGAGCACACATATTCCACAGTGTGTGTACTTTTGCTGCAGAAATAAGAGGAGATGCAGGCACATGAACTGGTGTCGTCTCCTTGATGGCCTTTTGTATAGAGCTCTCCTTTTATTCAGGAAATCCTTAAAGGCTCTTCTGAATGTGCACAGATATTCATGTGCTAGCCAGACATCCCTCCCCTCATTTCAGTCTAAATGTTTCTGTGATAGGTGTTCTTCATAAACAGGTGCATAAATCAGTTACACAATCCTGCCGGACTGAGAAAGTTGCTGCTAAGCTATAGACTAAGTGAAGGGAAGTATCTTCCACAATATGTGGAAGGTATACCTACATTTTCAAACCTTTTCTAGGCTGGACTCCAAAAGAGGTGCTCTGTCCCAGCCCTCTAAATGAATTTAGCAACTTTTATGGCCGATTTATTCAGCAACATTGCTTTTTAAAAAAATTCTGAGGCGCTAAGTCAATGACCCAGGGCATTGTATAGATGATTTCCTTAACATGTTTCTGTCATTTAGATTGCTGATGTTCTAACTGAAAATTTTCCATAAACCATAATGTATGATATTCATGTGGCTTAAGTAAGGCTATGCATGTCTAAGTACATTACTTTGTTAATCTTTCAACTTTTTTCTAGGAAGTTGAGTTTCCTTCATTGAGAGAAGCCCTTTCTTTTGTATCATTAATTGATGGGTATTATAGATTAACAGCAGATGCACACCATTTCCTCTGTAAAGAAGTAGCATCTCCTAGGTTGCTCCAAAACATTCAGAGCTACTGCCATGGTCCAGTGTTGTAAGTAGTTTTTATATTTTTAAGAACTTAAGTATCATTTTAATGGTTGAGTTACAGCTCTAAAAACCCTATTCAGTTTTTAAAATACTATAATTCTGATTTTATCTAATTGTATTGTCTGAATGATAGGAATTTGTGCTGGATAATGTGGATTTATATGCTTAGATTTCAGGAGTCTGAAAGATCATACATACATGAAGCCTTTAATATATTTAGAGGCCCTTTTACTAAACCTTCACATGCATTAAGTGCCACGTGGCCCATAGGTGTAAAATAGGATATGCAGCATTTATCACGCTCTAATGTCCATTATAGCACACCAAGCTTTAGTAAAAGGGCCTGTTAGTGTTTCGTATTGGATTAGATTGGCAGAAACAGAAATAGACAAATGTGTGTGTAACTTATCACCAGTAACTAACATTGGGTAGGCATTTAAGAGTCTCACAATTGCAAATTAAAATGAAGATAGCCAGACATTGCTCTAACCTTATGCACACGCGTAAATTCAATAATATATCACATGTGATTGGAAAAGGAATGCTAGGAAAAAAAAGTGTATTCGGCAGTTCTCTGGTTTAATATAAAATATATGGAGTTCCTTGCTAAACTGTTTAAACACTTGTACATTTTTCACCACCTGCTGTGTAAAACATAAAATTAAAAAACCATTAAAGTAGGAATAGGTTTCATTGACCTACACAACATACGCAACAATTTGAACATGAAAGAGCAATTATAGAAATTTTCAAAAAGTAATAAAAACAAAAGTTGGTGGAAGCCCATTTAGTAGCACAACAGCCATAAGTCATTTAGGATAAATGTACCCCTAACTTTGCACAGAAGGGTGGTGCAGTTTTTGCACACTTCTTGGCAGAATAGCTCAAGCTCTTTCAAGTTAACTGAGAATTGTCTGTGGACTGTAGTCTTCAAGTCTTGCCACAGAATTTTTAATGGATTCAGGTCTGGACTTGGAGGACATTCACTTGTCTTGATGAGCCACTCCATTGTTGCTTTTGCGTTTTGCTTTGTACTAAGGATCATTGGGTTGCTGGAAGATGAAATTCTCCCCTCTCTCAGGTCTGGCATACTGGAACAGGGTCTCCTTTAGGATCTGCCTGTTCTTTGCAGCAGCCATCTTTCAGTTGATCTTTGGTAGCCTCACTAGTACATAAGTACATAAGTAGTGCCATACTGGGAAAGACCAAAGGTCCATCTAGCCCAGCATCCTGTCACCGACAGTGGCCAATCCAGGTCAAGGGCACCTGGCACGCTCCCCAAACGTAAAAACATTCCAGACAAGTTATACCTAAAAATGCGGAATTTTTCCAAGTCCATTTAATAGCAAAATTTCTCTACAGAGTGATGCTGCTACCATACTTTACTGAAGAGATGACATTAGCTGGGTTATATGTTGCTTTAGCATTGAGACCAGAAAGTTCCACAAAACTTTCTCCCGTGGACATGCATTGTCACATGAGTGTTTGCAAATACTATGCAGCACATCATATGCCTTTTCTTCAGCAGTGGCTTTCTTTTGCCACCATTCCATGAAGGTAAAGGAAGTCATTAGAACCAAAAAACAATCATTCAGAAAGTGGAGCAGAGAACCGACTGAAAGTAACAAGATAAAACATAAGGAATGCCAAGCCAAATGCAAAGCGGAGATGAGGAGGGCAAAAAAGGACTTTGAAAAAAAGTTAGCGTTAGAAGCGAAAATACATAGTAAAAACTTTTTTAGATACATTAAAAGCAGGAAGCCAGCTAAAGAATCAGTTGGGCCGCTGGACGAAAATGGTGTTAAAGGGGCGATCAGGGAAGACCGAGCCCTAGCAGAGAAATTAAATTAATTCTTTGCTTCGGTCTTCACCGAGGAGGATTTGGGAGGGACACCGGTGCCAGAAGACGTATTTGAAGCGGGCGAGTCGGAGAAACTAAACGAATTCTCTGTAAACTTGGAGGATGTAATGGGTCAGTTCTGCAAACTGAAGAGTAGTAAATCGCCAGGACCTGATGGTATTCATCCCAGAGTATTAATAGAACTGAAAAATGAACTTGTAGAGCTACTGTTAGTAATATGCAAACTATCCGTAAAATCGAGTGTGGTACCGGAAGACTGGAGGGTAGCCAATGTTACGCCGATTTTTAAAATGGGTTCCAGAGGAGATCCGGGAAATTATAGACCGGTGAGTCTGACGTCAGTACCGGGCAAAATGGTAGAGGCTATTATCAAGAATAAAATTACAGAGCACGTACAAAAACATGGGCTGATGAAACAAAGTCAGCATTTTTTTGAGGGGGTGAACAAGCATGCGGACAATGGGGAGCCGGTGGATATTGTGTATCTGGATTTTCAAAAGGCGTTTGACAAAGTGCCTCATGAAAGACTCCTGAGGAAACTGCAGAGTCATGGGATCGGAGGTAGGGTATTACTGTGGATTAAGAGCTGGTTGAAAGATAGGAAGCAAAGAGTAGGGTTGAATGGTCAGTATTCTCAGTGAAGAAGAGTAGTTAGTGGGGTCCCGCAGGGGTCTGTGTTGGGACCGCTGCTTTTTAATATATTTATAAATGACCTAGAGATGGGAGTAACTAGTGAGGTAATTAAATTCGCAGATGACACAAAATTATTCAGGGTCGCCAAGTCACAGGAGGAGTGTGAAAGATTACAGGAGGACCTCGTGAGACTGGGGGATTGGGCGTCCAAGTGGCAAATGAAGTTCAATGTTGACAAATGCAAAGTGATGCATGTGGGTAAGAGGAACTCGAATTACAGCTATGTCATGCAAGGTTCCGCGTTAGGAGTTACGGACCTAGAAAGGGATCTGGGAGTCATCGTTGATAAGACGTTAAAAGCGTCTGCCCAGTGTGCTGCCGCAGCTAAGAAAGCACACAGAATGTTGAGTATTATTAGGAAAGGGATGGAAAACAAATATGAGGATGTTATAATGCCGTTGTATCGCTCCATGGTGCGACCGCACCTCGAGTATTGTGTCCAATTCTGGTCGCCACATCTCAAAAAAGATATAAAGGAATTAGAAAAGGTGCAGAGAAGGGCGACGAAAATGATAAAGGGAATGGAACGACTTCCCTATGAGGAAAGGCTGAGAAGGTTAGGGCTCTTCAGCTTGGAGAAAAGGCGGCTGAGGAGTGATATGATAGAAGTCTACAAGATAATGAGCGGAGTAGAGCAGACAGATGTGAAGCGTTTGTTTACACTTTCAAACAACAACAAAACCAGGGGACACAAGATGAAGCTAGAATATGGTAGATTTGAAACAAATAGGTTTTTTTTTTTCACTCAGCGTGTAGTTAGACTCTGGAACTCATTGCTGGAGGTTGTAGTGACAGCAGCTGGCCTTACGGAATTTAAAGGGGGTTTGGACAGATTCCTGAGGGAAAAGTCCATTGAGCATTATTAATTTTTTTTTTTTTTGGGGGGGGGGGGGTGTTTGCTGGGTTCTTGAAGCCTGGATTGGCCGCTGTCGGAGACAGGATGCTGGGCTTGATGGACCCTTGTCTTTTCCCAGTATGGCGGTGCTTATGCGCTTATGTGCCATGTTTGTGGAGTAATCTTGGAATTACTCCGACATGCGTATGTCATGTGACACACGCACTAGGGCCCCCTTTCCAGCTCATACACTTAGGGGCCCAATCTTATGCATTGGTGTCCTCCCCTTCCACTGCAATCCGGTACCTCTCCTCTTCTCTTAAATTAAATCTGTGCAGTGCCGGCACCCTCAGCAATAGCAGGCTGCTTGAGGAAATCCTGGGGCCTTCCTTCAGCTGCATCCCGCCCTTGCTGAAGGAAGGCTGTGGGATTGACTGAAGCAGCCTGCTATTGCTGAGGGCACTGAAAGAAGAACGTAAGAGAAGAGGAGAGGTACCAGATGGGGGGAGGACAAAGAGGGAGGCGTACAAAACCCCAACCTTGGCTGACTTCTAATATCCGATACCTACATTCCTGTACCTGCTCCGCCGAACGCCTCTGGCGGAAATCTCGGGCCCTTGCTGATTTCTTACACTTTAAGTTCATGCTGACCTCCTTCCAATCTGCTCTTTTACGTGCCAAACAGGATTATTATATCCAACTGACCAACTCTCTTGGCTCTAATCCTCGACTTCTCTTCACCACATTGAACTCTCTCCTCAAGGTGCCCCCTCCCCCAACTCCCCCTTCATTATCTCCTCAGACCCTTGCTGAATTCTTTCACAACAAGGTTCAAAAGATAAACCTTGCTTTCTCTACCTCACCACCTCTCCCTCCACTAGTCCGTCCCCCTCTCTCCTTCCCCTCATTCCCTTTCCTCCTTTCCTGAAGTTACTATTGAGGAAACTACACTTCTCCTTTCTTCCTCAAAATGTACCACCTGTTCCTCTGATCCCATTCCCACCCACCTTCTTAATGCCATCTCTCCTACTCTTATTCCTTTTATCTGTCACATTCTCAACCTCTCACTTTCCACTGCGACTGTCCCTGCTGCCTTTAAACATGCTGTGGTCACACCTCTCCTTAAGAAGCCTTCACTTGACCCTACTTGTCCCTCTAATTACCGACCCATCTCCCTCCTTCTTTTTCTCTCCAAATTACTTGAGCGTGCTGTTCACCGCCGCTGCCTTGATTTTCTCTCCTCACATGCTATTCTTGACCCATTACAATCTGGTTTTCGCCCTCTCCACTCAACCGAAACTGCGCTTACTAAAGTCTCCAATGACCTATTACTGGCTAAATCCAGAGGTCAGTATTCCATCCTCATTCTTCTTGATCTTTCCGCTGCTTTTGACACTGTCGATCACAGCATACTTCTCGATACCCTGTCCTCACTTGGATTCCAGGGCTCTGTCCTTTCCTGGTTCTCTTCCTACCTCTCCCTCCGCACCTTTAGTGTTCACTCTGGTGGATCCTCTTCTACTTCTATCCCTCAGCCTGTCGGCGTACCTCAGGGTTCTGTTCTTGGTCCCCTCCTCTTTTCTATCTACACTTCTTCCCTTGGTTCATTAATCTCATCCCATGGCTTTTCCTACCATCTCTATGCTGATGACTCCCAAATCTACCTTTCTACCCCTGATATCTCACCTTGCATCCAAACCAAAGTTTCAGCGTGCTTGTCTGACATTGCTGTCTGGATGTCTCAACGCCACCTGAAATTAAATATGACCAAAACCGAGCTTCTCATTTTCCCCCCCAAACCCACCTCCCAGCTCCCCCGGTTTTCTATTTCTGTTGATGGCTCTCTCATTCTCCCTGTCTCCTCAGCTCGAAACCTTGGGGTCATCTTTGACTCTTCTCTCTCCTTCTCTGCTCATATCCAGCAGACCGCCAAGACCTGTCGTTTCTTTCTTTACAACATCCGTAAAATCCGCCCCTTTCTTTCCGAGCACTCTACCAAAACCCTCATCCACACCCTTGTCACCTCTCGTTTAGACTACTGCAATCTGCTTCTTGCTGGCCTCCCACTTAGTCACCTCTCCCCTCTCCAGTCGGTTCAAAACTCTGCTGCCCGTCTCATCTTCCGCCAGGGTCGCTTTACTCATACTACCCCTCTCCTCAAGACCCTTCACTGGCTCCCTATCCGTTTTCGCATCCTGTTCAAACTTCTTCTACTAACCTATAAATGTATTCACTCTGCTGCTCCCCAGTATCTCTCCACACTCGTCCTTCTCTACACCCCTTCCCGTGCACTCCGCTCCATGGATAAATCCTTCTTATCTGTTCCCTTCTCCACTACTGCCAACTCCAGACTTCGCGCCTTCTATCTCGCTGCACCCTACGCCTGGAATAAACTTCCTGAGCCCCTACGTCTTGCCCCATCCTTGGCCACCTTTAAATCTAGACTGAAAGCCCACCTCTTTAACATTGCTTTTGACTCGTAACCACTCGCCTCCACCTACCCTCCTCTCTTCCTTCCCGTTCACATTAATTGATTTGATTTGCTTACTTTATTTATTTTTTGTCTATTAGATTGTAAGCTCTTTGAGCAGGGACTGTCTTTCTTCTATGTTTGTGCAGCGCTGCGTATGCCTTGTAGCGCTACAGAAATGCTAAATAGTAGTAGTAGTAGTAGTAGTAGAGGTGCTGCATCATTGAGGGGGGGGGAGGAGGAACACAGATACTGCCTCATGGTGGAAGCAAGGAGGGATTAGAGGTACTACATCTGGGGGGGGGGAGGGAGGGAGAGAGATGTTGCATGGGAGTCAGTGAGGAAGGCAGATGCTTCATCATTGGGGGGGGCAAGAAGGGACACAAATGCTGCATCATGAGGAGTCAAGGAATGAAACAGGTGCTGCATCGTTGGGGGGGGGGGGGTCAAGGAGGGAGAGAGGTCCTGCATCATGGGGGAGGGATGAGGGACACAGGTGCAGCATCATTGGGGGGGGGAGCAAGGTGAGAGATGCTGAACAGGGATGTCAGGGAAGAGATCCACTGTGGAGGTGAGAGAGAGGGGGTGCAGAGAGGGAAAGAGGTGCTAGATTTGGGTGAGGGGGGGACAAGAAAAGAAAAGTGCCCAGGACCTGTGGGGAAAGAAACAGAAAGAGTGCTGGTTCTGCAAAGGGGGAGACAGGACAGAGCAGGAGCAAGGAAAGAGGGGAACACTTGCTGGACCCATGTGGGGGGGGGGGGGTTTGCAGAATTTATTTATTTATTTATTGCATTTGTATCCCACATTTTCCCACCTATTTGCGGGCTCAGTGTGGCTTACAATAAGACATGAATAATAGAAATACATTTGTTACAACTAGGTTATGGATTACATTGAACAGAGTTGTGCGAGACATTCGAATATCATTGGGAATATAACAATGGGACATCAACATAGAAACATTAGAAGGAGACAATGGGAAAAAAGGGCATTGTTAGACACCAAGACATATGGTGTACATAGTTCCGTGAATAAATGTATGATTGACTGGATAACGGGATGAGGGATCAGAAGTGGATGTGTATTGCATTGGTGAACAGTGAGTGTGGTCTCTATGTGTTTTGGCTCTTTCCGTAAGTTTGTTCAAACAGGTTAGTCTTCAGTAGTTTACGGAAGGAGGCTTGTTCGTTAATCATTCTTAGGTTGCGCGGTAATGTATTCCAAGACTGCATGCTCATGTAGGAAAAGGTTGACGCGTGTAGCGTCTTGTATTTCAGGCCCTTGCAAGTTGGGTAGTGAAGGTTGAGGTGAGTTCGGGATGATCTTTTAGCGTTTCTGGGTGGTAGGTCTATTAAATCAGACATGTATGCTGGGGCTTCACCGTAAATGATCTTATGGACTAATGTGCAAACTTTAAAAGTAACGCGGTCCTTGAGTGGAAGCCAATGTAGTTTCTCTCGTAGTGATTTTGCCCTTTCATATCTAGGTTTTCCGAAGATGAGCCTGGCTGCTGTGTTCTGGGCTGTTTGAAGTTTCCTCAGTATTTGCTCTTTGCAGCCTGCATATAATGAGTTGCAGTAATCCAAGTGGCTAAGGACGAGGGATTGCACTAGGCTGCTGAAGACGAATCTTGGAAAGAATGGTCTTATCCTTTTCAATTTCCACATGCAGAAGAACATCTTCTTGGTTATGTTGTTTGCGTGGGTTTCGAGTGTTAGGTGGCGGTCGATAGTCACTCCAAGGATTTTTAGCGTTTCTGAGATTGGGAGTTTTAGATTTGGTGTGTTTATCACGTTGAATTCAGTTGTGTTGTATTGGAAGGTGAGTATCAGGCATTGGGTTTTTTCTGCGTTTAGTTTCAGGCGGAATGCATCTGCCTATGTGTTCATGATGTGTAGACTTTGATTGATTTCGTTGGAGATTTCTTTGGTGTTTTGTTTGAATGGGATGTATATTGTCACATCATCGGCGTATATATACGGGTTGAGGTTATGGTTTGATAGGAGTTTTGCTAAAGGGATCATCATTAGGTTGAATATAGTTGGTGAGAGAGGTGATCCTTGTGGGACTCCACATTCAGGTATCCATGCCTTGGACGTGGTTGAATTTGATGTGACTTGATACGAGCGCAGGGTTAAGAACCCCTTGAACCAGTTCAGGACATTTCCTCCGATGCCAAAGTATTCAAGTATGTGTAGTAGGATTCCATGGTCAACCATGTCGAAGGCGCTTGACATGTCAAATTGTAGGAGGAGTATATTGTTGCCGGTTGCAATTATTTGTTTGAATTTGGTCATAAGGGTGACTAATACTGTTTCTGTGCTATGATTCGAACGGAATCCTGATTGGGCATCATGCAGTATTGAATGTTTGTCTAGATAGTTTGTGAGTTGTTTAGTTACCATACCTTCGGTTATCTTGGTTATTAGTGGTATGGATGCTATTGGCCTGTAGTTGGTTATTTCGCTCGTGTTTTTCTTTGTATCTTTAGGAATTGGTGGGAAGGAGGGAAGAGAGGGAGACATGCAGGCTGGTTGAGAGAGAGACAGGGGGGAAGAGAGAGAGATGCTGGCTCATTGGGGGGGGGGGGTGGAAATAGGGACACAGAAGAGTTATTTTGGGCAGGGCAAGAATAAGGACAGAGAGATGGGTGATGTTGGGTCAGATAGATAAGGGAGAAGATGGATGGGTGGACATCGAGAGAAAAGAAATGCCAAATGGACAAGGAGACTCTGGCAAGACAGTTAAAAGAAGAAAGAGGAAAACTAGAGACTAGGACCAGCGCAATAAGGAAAATTAAATGACCAGTAAAGGTAGAAATAAATTATATCTTCTATTTACTGATTGGAATATATCAGTTTTTGGAATGTGCATCTGCCAGAACTAGTTTGATATGGCTGGGGCCTGTGAGAAAAATCTCACTCATTGGCCTTCAATTTCTAGCATTGCAGTGGTAAATCTCCAGCACTGGAATGGGCCACCCTTGGCGTCTTTGTACTCCTATCTCAGCCTGTGTCTGTGTTGTTGTTTTTTTTTTTTAAGCACTCTTAAGGCTCAGAGTGACCTTCCTTTGCAGGTTCCTTAATTCATGACTAATGATTTTGAAGGGATAGCCTGAATGAGGCAGTCTCTTGGTGATCCAGTTTGTTTCCATTTTATGATGATTGACTTGGCTGTGTTCCAAGGGATATTCAAACATTGAAATTTTATTGTAGCCTTTCCTCCAATCAACCTGTGAATAGCTTTTTCCTGGAGCTCTTTTGGCAGCTTTATGTTTTTGGCATGTTCAGACTGTTGCTTCGGATAAAACAACTTTTTTCTTTATCCAGGCGTATTCAAATCATCTCAACTAATGTGTTTGAAGAGCTTTATTTAACATGTGAGCTTTGTCAAGATGATATTCAGAACTGGAGCTAATTTGGGTTTGATGTGACAAGGGATGTGAAAACTTATCTAGTCTATACCGAATACTGACCTGGAGGGTTTTCTTCATACCAGCCCATCCCCTTATTTTGTCTTTTCCACAGGGTTGGCTAGAAGATTACCTGCAGCCCAGCCTGCAGCAAGGGAAAACAAAGTGCAGTTCTCTGAGCCACAGCAAGGCGCATGGCCCTGCTATGTTCCCACTGCCTCCTTCGGCATGGACGGCTCATAGGCCCCACACTTACTTTTTCCGTTTTAACTTCTTCAGCAGCAGTGTGGCCTTTATGTATGTTCTGCAGGTGACCCATGGTTCTGATTCTCAGGAGCACTCAGCCTACTGGCGCATGCCTGAATGTTCAGTAGGGTAATCCATTCCTGATCAAGACTTTTTGATTTCTTTTTAATTATTTTGAATATTTCTTTGTTCTGTCTACTTGAAAGCGTAATTAAAGTATGTTGCATAGATCAGTGAAACAAACTCCTACTTCAGTACCTTTTGAACTGTATTTTTTTAGTTAACAGAATGTGAAAAATGTATAAGGGTCTGAAGACTTTAGGCATTTGCGTGTGTTTAGGCAATTTCCTGTTCTTAAGTGATGTAGCAAACATTTATCAGAGACTGAACTACTTTTTCTTTTATGATGTTCATAGTGCAAGTACAAGGAAAACTATTTAAAATTAAACTATACCTTCTGTATGCTGTACACCATTTTAAAAGTATGCCCAGCAAACAGTAAATTTGCCCAGTGCCATTTAAGAACCCTGTTGGGTTAAAATCTTTTTAGTCACCTGGCCGGGCGGGTGGTCTGGGTCCGAGGCAGTGACATTGCAGCATTACCAGGAAGGTCAGGGTTGGGGGTCAGGATCAGGGCTGGTGTGACTTCAGGCTTGCGGCTGAGTGGGACTGTGTTTGGGGCTGAGTTGGGCAGGATCGGGCTGCTTCAGTTGAGGGTTGCTGCAGGTGTACTGTGGTGATGGGCAGTGCTGGGCTTGTGTGTGAGCAGCAGCGGAGGAGTCTGGCTGCGTTGGGCCTTCCTGTTCTGAGCCTGTATAGTTCACCTGCGTATGTGCAGAAATGACAGGATTTGAGTTCAAAAGGAACTGGCCCGATTTGGGAAGCTGGGTCGGTTCTGGTAGCAGAACACAGCTGTGGAAGTCTTAGAGGACGCTGTGGAGAGCCTTCCAGTTAGTTTGTTTCTTGGGCAAGAGATGCAGGCCTGTGATAGCGGTCTGCATATGTGCAATGGGGAGCAGAGGAGCCGGCACAAGGATGTCTGCATGTGCCTGTCAAGCTGGCTCATGGCAGAGTCGTTCAGTGGTTGCATGCTGGCTAAAAAAAAAGCATTCACTTCCATTTTTGAAAAAAAAAGGTATGAGAGGAGAAAAAAATTGAAAATGGGTCTTTAAATTATTTTAAACTAGTAAAAAAGGCCCTGAGTGTGAGGCAGATGTGTGCTGATCAGTTTGTGTATGTTTAGAGAAATTTTGGTGAAATTGATGAAATGTTAAGACCACCTGTGGTGTGAGTGAGCCAGAAGGATGCGTGTAGCTAAAATACTGAGTCCACAGTAATTTTAAGGCTCTAGGCTGTTTGTTTTGGGTGGGCGCTGTTGTTAGTGTAAGGACATGTCTGGGTGCATGTGCAATGTTTTATGAGGAACAGCTGTTTATGGGTTTTGTGGTTTGTGGAGGTGTGGTTAGCAAACATTTTAATGTCTGAGCTTTGGCTTAGAGAAACTTTAAAGGATCTGTAAGGGTAATGTTTCAAGTATGATGTGACAGTGAATTGGGAATTTGTGTGATTTTTTTTTTTTTTTTTTTTTAAGGGTTGATATTGTGGGTTAGGGATTAATTTATTCCCTTGTAATTAATTTGTAACTCTGGGACAGCCACTTCAGCAAGAGTCTCACAAATTATTCATGAGATTTGGCTGGTTCATTTGAGCTGTTGTGACACAAATTTCATTACAGATACTGCATTAATCGGCTTCTGTTGCACATGAGATCATTTTTGTTGACATTCTGAGCTTGCTGTTTCCAGCAATTATGGACAATGTCAGGGAAACTTTGAAAATTGACTTAGTGAGATTTTTAACTGATATAGTGTTTCACCTCTTTTTTTTTTTCTTTTTACATGCATACCTTACTTTGTTCCCATTAATGTTACTTTTATCTGACTTACATTAAATACAATATACATAATATGTGAACTTCTCATACAGTTCTTTAGTGTAAATACATCCTGCCTTGGTTTAGGATTAACTTTCTATTGTTAGGTCTTAGCATTTCCTCCTTATATTTTCTTTCTTTCTGGGCAGGTATTTAGGCATTTGGCTATAAACAGGGACCAATTTTACTAAAGCTATTCATCCTGCTGTTCTTGGAGAACACTCATTACAGATCAGCAAGCTTTGCTTTCCAGGCCCCCATTAAGAAGCGAAATTGGTGAGCTAGCATATGCGCATAGCCCCTGCAGCAACATAAAAACCACTGCCTAAGGATGTCATAGTCCTACCCTAAATATGCTGGGGTAAATCCGGGGCCAATGGGACTACTAGCTCTAAGCACTGAAAAGGAGTTCTTCTGATGGGCGGATCCTTAACATTGAGAGACAAACCATAGACCCCTGCACCTTGAAGGGTGGGAGCATCCAACTCTTTCGAAAGCACAGAGTTGAGCATCGGAGGTGATTGAATTGCTGTGATGCCTGGTTGCGTGTATTAGCTCAGTGTTTCCCAAGTCTGGTCCTGGAGTACCCCTTGCCAGTCAGGTTTTCAGGATACCCACAATGAATATGCGTGAAAGCAATCTGAATATAATGGAGGCAGTGTATAGAAACCAAGTTTATGCATATTCATTGTGGATATCCTAAAAACCTGACTGGCAAAGGGTACTCCAGTACTGGACTTGGGAAACACTGTGCTAGCTCACAGCCCTAGGTTGATTTTTCCTTCTAATAGCTCCATAAGTATATAAATATGTGTGTTGCCACACTGGGGACAGACTGAAGGTTCATCAAGCCCAGTATCCTGTTTCCAACAGTGGCCAATCCAGGTCACAAGTATCTGGCAAGATCCCAAAACAGTACAATAGATTTTATGCTGCTTATCGTAGAAATAAGCAGTGGATATTCCCAAGTCCATTTTAATAATGGCTTATGGATTTTTCTTTTAGGAAGCTATCCAAACCTTTTATAAACCCCGCTAAGCTAACTGCTTTTACAACATTCTCTGGCAACGAATTCCAGAGTTTAATTACACGTATTTTCTCCAATTTGTTTTAAATGTACTACTTTGTAGCTTCATTTCATGCCCCCTAGTCCGAGGGCTAGATGCACTAAACTTCACAGAAGAGCCCTTCCCTTACCGATACCTTAGCGAATCGGTAAGGGAAGGGCATGCATGAAGGAAATCGCATGCAAATGAGCTGCTCACTGTTAGCTCATTTGCACGTGATTTCCTTGGAAGCCAGTCGGCCAGCTGGACATGCGCAGAGCAGCCAATCGTTATACTGGCTGCTCTGCGCATGCCAAAGATGGCTTCACATTAAAAAAAAAAAAAAAAAAAAAAAAGGTCGTCCCTGACGAGCACTGGACTCTTTTTTTTTTTTTTTTTTTTTTTTTTTTTCCTACAGATTTTTTGATGGGCGTCCTTCTTGGATGCATTTTTCTTACGACCACCGCCGGAGAGAATCGGGACGTGCGAGGACGTCCAGCTGAAACTATTTGGACGTCCCTTTCGATTATGCCCCTCCTCCAGGTCTCTCTCTCAGCCAATCACAGCGCGTTTAGCTGTCACTGGTGTCAGCTAAACGCCTGTGATTGGCTGAGACCTGGAGGGGCATAATCGAAAGGGACGTCCAAATAGTTTGATTTGGACATCCTCGCATGTCCTGATCCCCGATTCATTAAAAGAATTACAGGCTGATTACTGCTGCTGAGCCCGAGCTCCTCCAGTCCTCATTACTGGTTCAGCAAACCCCTCTCAACAGCACCATAGCTTGGCCCGCCTTTTTGTTTTTGAGTGAAGGACGTCCATATTAGGCACTTTAGAAGGACGTCCCTGACTAGCACTTGGACGTTTTTTTTTTTCCAGATTGTCGTCCTTCTCAGACGTGTTTTGGAGCTAGCTATAGGTGTTGTTCGGCCCTGCAAGAATTTTCCGGGGAGGTTTGAGCAGGAAAATAGCCACACAAAAAAAAGACATCTGTAAGGTTTGTACGTTTTTTGGGTTTTTTTTCCTTCCGATTCCCTCACAGCAGCCCCAATGAGAGGTGCAGACCTCCCGTTAGGTTTTCCACGGTAAGGGGATCGGAAAACGGAAGTGCATCGCATACACATTATAATACTAATTTGCTCATTTGCATTCCGTTTTCATTAGCTGCTACTGTGACAGGAAAATGGCTCGGAGAACCCTTTTGTGCATGTCCCGGTTTACTACTTGTGCGTTAAACTGACTAGAACCAGCTTAAAAACCACGTTGCTGGCTCGTTAAGTTTAGTGCATCTAGCCTCTAGTATTTTTGGAAAGAGTACACAAGCGATTCACTTCTACTCATTCCACTCATTATTTTATGTACCTTTATCATATCTCCCCTCAGCTGTCTTTTCTCCAAGCTGAAGAGCTCTTGCTGTTTCAGCCTTTCCTCATAGAGAAGTTGTCTCATCCCCTTTATCATTTTTGTTGCCCTTCTCTGTACCTTTTCTAATTCCACTGTATCTTTTTGGAGATGCGGTGACCAGAATTGCACACAGTATTCAAGGTGCAGTCGCACCATGGAGCAATACAAAGACATTTATAACATCCTCGTTTTTATTTTCCATTCCTTTCATAATAATACCTAACATTCTATTTGCTTTCTTTGCAGCTGCAGCACACTGAGCAGAGGGTTTCAAAGTATCGTCAACGATGACTCCTAGATCTTTTTCCTGGTCATTGAGTCCTAACGCGGAATCTTGCATCGGGTTCCTTTTTCCCACATGCATCACTTTGCACTTGCTCACATTAAACATCTGCCATTTAGATGCCCAGTCTCGTAAGGTCGTCTTGCAATTTTTCACAATCCTCTTGCGGTTTAACAACTTTGAATAACTTTGTGTTGTCAGCAAATTTAATTACTTCACTAGTTCTTCCCATGTCTAGATCATTTATAAATATGTTAAAAATTTGCGGTCCCAACACAGATCCCTGCGGAACCCCACTATCTACTCTTCTCCATTGAGAATACTGACCATTTAACCCTACTCCCTGTTTTCTATCCTTTAACTAGTTTTTAATACACAATAGAACACTACCTGGCTGGCTGTGCGCTAGTGCTGACACAGCCCATTCACTTTGCTTTTGGTTCATGATCATGGTCCTGGAAGAGTTGTGGCTTTTGATGTTTGCGGCATAAGGGACAGATCCTTGATAAAGCCACAGGGCAAAACATGGCTGTTTATTCTTAAAGAGATACTAAAGAGCACCATTAAAAAGTTCACACTTGTAAAGTTTAAATTTCTATGAGTGCTGTTACTACAGTTTGATAAAAGACGAATGACAAGTGAGCATGTAAAGCTTAGAGCAGTGAAAGCTTGGAGTTGTGCTGCCAAGGTCTGTGAGTAATGGATTAAACTTCATTTGGACCCTGAGTGGGTGTGGACACCTTTGATTTTTGTGAGTCACCCATCATCCTCTGGATGTTGGCCTGCATTTGCCACAGTTACTGTTCAACTGTTATAACCATTATTTCAATTTTTTTTTTTTATTAACAGGATGGAATTTGCCATATCTAAGCTGAAGAAGGCAGGTAATCAGAAGGGCCTTTATGTTCTTCGGTGCAGTCCTAAAGAGTTTAATAAGTACTTCCTCACTTTTGCTGTGGAGGTTAGTAGTATCATACTTGAACAATAGCATGCTCTGTGACAAAGTACATGCCTGTATGATACCAGTTTCTTTGGCATTAAACAGAATATTTTAAAAAGACTTTGCGACCTAAAAAAGTGATGGATTGTTGAGCAGTGTTCTTCTTCTCACCAAAAGCAATGTTGGTCATCTACTCCCATCACCTCTAGCGAAATATAATAATTTATAGCATTAGCATCCCAGTGGAGTGGCCCAAATGTGTCAACTAGGTGGAAAATGATAGATATTCATGAGTACGTGCAGATGAGCAGAATTAGGTAAGGCAAAGAGAATGTGACATAGGACAGCACATGGAGAGGAGAGCAGTGATGAGAATAGGCTGGAGGTACAGATGGAGAATGTGAGCAACTTACCAATAACAAGAGTAGCTGGGAATAGAGGGTATTGTTAATAGTCAATTAATGTCATTGTTGGCAAAGTATGATATTTTACGTTATTCCCAATCTGGTTTTAGAACTGGTTTCAGTACAAAAATCATCCTCGCTACATTACTTTCTAACACCAGGGAGTAGAGGAGTGTGGTAGCTGTGTTAGTCCACTCTTAAGGTTATCAATAGAAATCAAACAAAATAAAACATGGAAAAGAAAATAAGATGATACCTTTTTTTATTGGACATAACTTAATACATTTCTTGATTAGCTTTCGAAGGTTGCCCTTCTTCGGCAGATCAGAAATCTATTTATTTTGTTTATTTTGTTTGATTTCTATTGATAACATCAGGGAGAAATTTGCTTGGGTTGATGAGTACTGCTCTTCCAGTTTGACTTATCAAGTGCTTTCAACTTAATTGATCATGATATCTTATTGAACATCATGAGTGTATATGGAATAACTGGCACAGCCTTGAATTGGTTCAAGGGATTCCTTTCTGCTAGGAGATACCGGTCAAGAAAGAGGGAGAACTGTCTCAGGAATGCTCTCCATCTTGTGATGTCCTACAGGGTTCACCACTGTCTCCTTCACTATTGAATATTTTGGTGATCTCATTGGCTTTAAGGCTTTGGGTTTCCATCCTTATATTTATGCTGATTATATCACCTCCTATATTCCATTTGGGGAGGAATTAAATTAGATTATCGCTATTAGTCAGGGGTTAAGTTGTCTGGAATCTTGGGCACTATTGGTTAGATTAAAAATTAATACAGATAAGACCAAATTTCTTCTGAGTGGTCACCCACATCGGAATAGTTCCATTAAGGAACGTTCAACTGATAATATAATTTATCAATTGGAGTCTCAGTTGAAGATCTTGGGTGTAACTTTAGATAGTAATTTAACATTTGAACCGCACGTACAGTTATTGACTATTAAAATATTTAATTTGCTTTAGAAGTTAAGGCGAATAAGATTTTGCTTTGATTCTAAAGTGTTTCGATTGATTGTTGCTTATAGGACATTTAGATTATTGCAGTGTCATATATGTTGGCTGCAATGCAATGATTCATCGGAAGTTAAAGATGCCGCAAAGCACTGCTGCAAGAATGATCTGCAGGGAATCTAAGTTTCTCCGAGGACAAGCAGGCTGCTTGTTCTCACTGATGGGTGACGTCCACGGCAGCCCCTCCAATCGGAATCTTCACTAGCAAAGTCCTTTGCTAGCCCTCGCGCGCCCGCGCGCACCGCGCATGCGCGGCCGTCTTCCCGCCCGAAACCGGCTCGAGCCGGCCAGTCTTCTTTTGTCCGCACTCGGTACGGTCGTATTTTTCGCCGTGTCGAGCCCCGGAGAGTCGACCTCGCGCGTCCATTTTGTTGAACGTGTTTTTTCTTCGGAAAAGCTTTCCTTGTACTCGGGAAGTGCTCCGGAACCCCTCCACCGGGTTTCGTTTCAATCCTCCCCGTATTTCCAGCTTTTGGCCCCGATAAGTTTTCTTTCGTCGTCGGGGTAGGCCTCTTTTCGGCCTCGGTCGAGATTTTCTCCCTCTAAAGTTTTTGGTGCTCTTTTTCCGTCATTTCGGACTTTGATTTCGCCGGCGTGATTTTTCCGCCCATGACATCGAAGCCTTCCAGCGGCTTCAAGAAGTGCACCCAGTGCGCCCGGGTTATCTCGCTCACTGATCGACACTCGTCGTGTCTTCAGTGTCTGGGGGCCGAGCACCGCCCTCAGAACTGTAGTCTGTGTTCCCTGCTTCAAAGGCGGACTCAGGTAGCGAGACTAGCCCAGTGGAACGTTTTGTTCTCGGGCTCTTCGTCGGCATCGGCACCGGGATCTTCGAGTGCATCGACGTCGTCAGCGTCCAGACCATCTTCCTCGGCCGCCCTTGCATCGAGTGCATCGAGGCATCGGGCCTCTGCATCGGCGCCGAGACATCGGATAGCTGCATCGACGTCGGTGGTACCGGGACCCTCGTCTGCTGATGTCGTCGGACGGTGGTGCATCGTCAGGAGTGCAGGTGAGGGCTGTCCATTCCCCTGCTGGTGGCGGTGAGCCTTCGGGTGGGTCTCCTCCCACCCTGAGGGCTCCTGCGGTACAGCCCCCCCGAGACCGACCTTCTTCGGCCTCGGCCCCGAGGAAGCGACGGATGGATTCTACGGCCTCCTCGTCGGTGCCGGGGAGCTCCGGTGACATGCTTCGGAAGAAGTCGAAGAAGCATCGACACCGGTCTCCTCCCCGCGTCGGCACCGAGAGCTCTGGGTCGCCGAGGGATTCGGCACCCAGCAGGCATCGGCACCGAGAGGACCGCTCACCCTCTGTCCAAGAGGTGTCGATGCGCTCCACTCTGGACAGCCCGGAACAGCCTCCTCGCCCGGAACAGGTCCTGACGTCGACGCCTGCATCGACCTCACAGCCTTTCTCTGCAGCCGCTCTAAACGAGAGCCTCCGGGCCGTTCTCCCAGAGATTCTGGGAGAGCTGTTGCGCCCTACCCCTCCGGTACCGGCGGTGCTTGCGCCTCCGGTACCGTCGAGCGTGGCGCCGGCTGGCCCATCGCCCAGGTTGAGGTCCCCGACGTCGGTACCGCGTGCGGTACCGGCAGCGGCCACCTCCCAGGAAGGCTCCCCGACTACGTCGGCGGAGGGAGCTTCGCCGATGCGGGCGAGGGAGTCTACCTCTCGACGCCCCCATCGTGGACGTGGCTCCACTGAGTCGAGCAGGGCGAGGTTGCAGACACAGGTTCGTGAACTTGTGTCTGACACCGAGGGTGAGGCCTCGTGGGAGGAAGAGGAAGATCCTAGATATTTCTCTGACGAGGAGTCTGAGGGTCTTCCTTCTGATCCCACTCCCTCTCCTGAAAGACAGCTTTCTCCTCCCGAGAGTCTGTCTTTTGCTTCCTTTGTCCGGGAGATGTCTACGGCCATCCCCTTCCCGGTGGTTGTGGAGGACGAGCCCAGGGCTGAAATGTTTGAGCTCCTGGACTATCCTTCTCCACCTAAGGAAGCGTCCACCGTTCCCTTGCACCATGTCCTAAAAAGACATTGCTTGCGAACTGGACGAAACCCTTAACTAATCCCCACATTCCCAAGAAGATCGAGTCCCAGTACCGGATCCATGGGGACCCAGAGCTGATGCGCACTCAGTTGCCTCACGACTCTGGAGTTGTGGATTTGGCCCTAAAGAAGGCTAAGAGTTCTAGGGAACATGCTTCGGCGCCCCCGGGCAAGGACGCTAGAACCTTAGACTCCTTTGGGAGGAAGGCCTACCATTCCTCTATGCTCGTGTCCAAGATCCAGTCTTACCAGCTCTACACGAGCATACACATGCGGAACAATGTGCGGCAGTTGGCGGGCTTGGTTGATGCTCTTCCCCCTGAGCAAGCCAAGCCTTTTCAGGAGGTGGTCAGGCAGCTGAAGGCGTGCAGAAAATTCCTGGCCAGAGGAGTTTATGACACTTTTGATGTTGCGTCCAGGGCCGCTGCTCAAGGTGTGGTGATGCGCAGGCTCTCATGGCTGCGTGCCGCCGACCTGGAGAATAGAATCCAGCAGCGGATTGCGGACTCGCCTTGCCGTGCGGACAACATTTTTGGCGAAAAAGTCGAACAGGTGGTAGAGTCTCTCCACCAGCGGGACACCGCATTCGACAAATTCGCCCGCCGGCAGCCTTCAGCTTCTACCTCTACAGGTAGACGATTTTTCGGGGGAAGGAAGACTGTTCCCTACTCTTCTGGCAAGCGTAGGTACAATCCTCCTTCCCGACAGCCTGCGGCCCAGGCTAAGCCCCAGCGCGCTCGCTCTCGTCAGCAGCGTACGACTCAGCAAGGCCCCGCGGCTCCCCAGCAAAAGCAAGGGGCGAGCTTTTGACTGGCTCCAGCAGAGCATAGCCGACATCCAAGTGTCCGTGCCGGGCGACCTGCCAGTCGGAGGGAGGTTGAAAGCTTTTCACCGAAGGTGGCCTCTCATAACCTCCGATCAGTGGGTTCTGCAAATAGTCCGGCAGGGGTACACCCTCAATTTGACCTCAAAACCTCCAAATTGTCCACCGGGAGCTCAGTCTTACAGCTTCCAGCACAAGAGGGTACTTGCAGAGGAACTCTCCGCCCTTCTCAGCGCCAATGCGGTCGAGCCCGTGCCATCCGGGCAGGAAGGGCTGGGATTCTATTCCAGGTACTTCCTTGTGGAAAAGAAAACAGGGGGGATGCGTCCCATCCTAGACCTAAGGGCCCTGAACAAATATCTCGTAAAAGAAAAGTTCAGGATGCTTTCCCTGGGCACCCTTCTCCCCATGATTCAGCAAAACGATTGGCTATGCTCTCTGGACTTGAAGGATGCCTACACACATATCCCGATACTGCCAGCTCACAGACAGTATCTGCGATTTCAGTTGGGCACACGCCACTTCCAGTACTGTGTGCTACCCTTTGGGCTCGCCTCTGCGCCCAGGGTGTTCACAAAGTGCCTAGCTGTGGTAGCAGCGGCACTTCGCAGGCTGGGAGTACACGTGTTCCCATATCTCGACGATTGGCTGGTGAAGAACACGTCCGAGGCAGGAGCCCTGCAGTCCATGCAGATGACTATTCGCCTTCTGGAGCTACTGGGGTTTGTGATAAATTACCCAAAGTCCCATCTTCTTCCAGTGCAGAACCTCGAATTCATAGGAGCCCTGCTGGATTCTCGGACGGCTCGCGCCTATCTCCCAGAGACGAGAGCCAACAACTTGTTGTCCCTCGTCTCCCGGGTGCGGGCGTCCCAGCAGATCACAGCTCGGCAGATGTTGAGATTGCTGGGCCATATGGCCTCCACAGTTCACGTGACTCCCATGGCCCGCCTTCACATGAGATCTGCTCAATGGACCCTAGCCTCCCAGTGGTATCAGGCCGCTGGAGGTCTAGAGGACGTGATCCACCTGTCCACGAGTTTTCTCGAATCCCTGTATTGGTGGACGATTTGGACCAATTTGACTCTGGGACGTCCCTTCCAAATTCCTCAGCCACAAAAAGTGCTGACCACGGATGCGTCTCTCCTGGGATGGGGAGCTCATGTCGATGGGCTTCACACCCAAGGAAGCTGGTCCCTCCAAGAACGCGATCTACAGATCAATCTTCTGGAGTTACGAGCGATCTGGAACGCTCTGAAGGCTTTCAGAGATCGGCTGTCCCACCAAATTATTCAAATTCAGACAGACAACCAGGTTGCCATGTACTATGTAAACAAGCAGGGGGGCACCGGATCTCGCCCCCTGTGTCAGGAAGCCGTCAGCATGTGGACCAGGGCTCGCCGGTACGGCATGGTGCTCCAAGCCACATATCTGGCAGGCGTAAACAACAGTCTGGCCGACAGGTTGAGCAGGATTATGCAACCTCACGAGTGGTCGCTCAGCTCCCGAGTGGTGCGCCAGATCTTCCAAGCGTGGGGCACCCCCTTGGTGGATCTCTTCGCATCTCGAGCAAACCACAAAGTCCCTCAGTTCTGTTCCAGGCTTCAGGCCACCGGCAGACTGGCGTCGGATGCCTTCCTCCTCGATTGGGGGGAGGGCCTGCTGTATGCTTATCCTCCCATTCCTCTGGTGGGGAAGACTTTGTTGAAACTCAAGCAAGACCGAGGCACCATGATCCTGATTGCTCCTTTTTGGCCGCGTCAGATCTGGTTCCCTCTTCTTCTGGAGTTATCCTCCGAAGAACCGTGGAGATTGGAGTGTTTTCCGACCCTCATCACGCAGGACGAAGGGGCTCTTCTGCATCCCAACCTCCGGTCCCTGGCTCTCATGGCCTGGAGGTTGAGGGCGTAGATTTTGCCTCTTTGGGTCTGCCAGAGGGTGTCTCCCGTATCTTGCTTGCTTCCAGGAAAGACTCCACTAAGAGAAGTTACTTCTTTCATTGGAGGAGGTTTGCCGTCTGGTGTGACAGCAAGGCCCTAGATCCTCGCTCTTGTCCTACACAGACCCTGCTTGAATACCTTCTGCACTTGTCTGAGTCTGGTCTCAAGACCAACTCTGTAAGAGTTCATCTTAGTGCAATCAGTGCATACCATTACCAAGTGGAAGGTAAGCCGATCTCAGGACAGCCTTTAGTTGTTCGCTTCATGAGAGGTTTGCTTTTGTCAAAGCCCCCTGTCAAGCCTCCTACAGTGTCATGGGATCTCAATGTCGTTCTCACCCAGCTGATGAAACCTCCTTTTGAGCCACTGAATTCCTGCCATCTGAAGTACTTGACCTGGAAGGTCATTTTCTTGGTGGCAGTTACTTCAGCTCGTAGAGTCAGTGAGCTTCAGGCCCTGGTAGCCCAGGCCCCTTACACCAAATTTCATCATAACAGAGTAGTCCTCCGCACTCACCCTAAGTTCCTGCCAAAGGTCGTGTCGGAGTTCCATCTGAACCAGTCAATTGTCTTGCCAACATTCTTTCCCCGTCCTCATTCCTGCCCTGCTGAACGTCAGCTGCACACATTGGACTGCAAGAGAGCATTGGCCTTCTACCTGGAGCGGACACAGCCCCACAGACAGTCCGCCCAATTGTTTGTTTCTTTTGATCCCAATAGGAGGGGAGTGGCTGTAGGGAAACGCACCATATCCAATTGGCTAGCAGATTGCATTTCCTTCACTTACGCCCAGGCGGGGCTGGCTCTTGAGGGTCATGTCACGGCTCATAATGTTAGAGCCATGGCTGCGTCGGTAGCCCACTTGAAGTCAGCCTCCATTGAAGAAATTTGCAAAGCTGCGACGTGGGCTTCTGTCCACACATTCACATCCCATTACTGCCTGCAGCAGGATACCCGACGCGACAGTCGGTTCGGGCAGTCAGTTCTTCAGAACCTGTTTGGGCTTTAGGATCCAACTCCACCCCCCGAGGGCCCTGTTTGTTCTGTTCCAGGCTACACTCTCAGTTAGTTGGTAAATTTTTTTAGGTCAATTTCTGTTATGTCCTCGCCGTTGCAAGGCCCAATTGACCATGGTTGTTGTTTTGAGTGAGCCTGGGGGCTAGGGATACCCCATCAGTGAGAACAAGCAGCCTGCTTGTCCTCGGAGAAAGCGAATGCTACATACCTGTAGAAGGTATTCTCCGAGGACAGCAGGCTGATTGTTTTCACAAACCCGCCCGCCTCCCCTTTGGAGTTGTGTCTTCCCTTAAGAGTTTGTCTTGCTACATACTGGACTGGCCGGCTCGAGCCGGTTTCGGGCGGGAAGACGGCCGCGCATGCGCGCGAGGGCTAGCAAAGGACTTTGCTAGTGAAGATTCCGATTGGAGGGGCTGCCGTGGACGTCACCCATCAGTGAGAACAATCAGCCTGCTGTCCTCGGAGAATACCTTCTACAGGTATGTAGCATTCGCTTTGTGAGCACATTACACTGGTTGAGACTTGAGCCATTTTCAAATTATATTTCTTGGAATATTCTATCCTCTATGGTACTGCTCCTTACTACGTGATGTCATTAATCACTCTTTATGATAAAAACCTATGCCCCAGAATCAAGGCATTATTTGATGTTCCAATTCCCCTTCCCCTTCTAGTGTGGTTTATAAATCTTCATTGTAATTGACTTTTAACTATCGAGTAACCAAATGATAGAATTTACTCCCATCAAGGATTCATTGGGAATCAAATTATTCACAATTTAGGAAGCTACTTAAAACCTGGCTTTTCCAGAAATTTTTGGCAATTTAGCTAGCTTAATATTAAGTTTGTAATTCAAGGGTTTGTCCCACTCTTTATTTGATTGAGAGCCACATTTGTCTTACTTTGGTATATGTGGCATATAAGTTCCTATTGTATAATTAGGAAATGGAGTGCCATCAGTGGAGAGGCAAAGGAGTATGTTCAGTTATGGAGTGATAGGGGTGATGGTGGATGGGTTTAATGGGATAGAAGGAATATGGTGGGTTGGCAGCTGATAAGGTATACAGGAAGGGTTTACACTTAATGTGAAAGGGCTCAATGCAGGGTCAAAAGGAATGAGAATTATTAAGGAGGTGAATAGGTTAAAAGCTGTTATTGTAATGATATAAGAAACCTATTTCATAAAGAGAGATGAATGCTTACTGAATAATATACACTTTGCATTACATAGCTTCCGACTATTCCAGAACCTGTAGGATAGTTGTGTCCATCAACCAGCAGGTGAAAACTGAGCTGAGACACATCTCTTGGCATCCAGTCCAGCTCCTCATTATTTTCTATCTCCAGCAGGTGGATGTACACACTTTTCAGCCTCTGGTTCTGACTGCTTTGCTCCTGGTCCAGTTGGTCAACTGGTTTCCAGTTGAATTTTGCAGGTGGCTTGAGCCTTCAGAGTCATATCTGGAGGTCTTCAGGATCCCTGTCTCTAGTGCCCCACAAATTTTCTTATTCCCTCCCTTCACCTCTTCCCTGTTTCCTGTGGAGCTCTCTTTTTTCCAGCACAACAACCTAAAAAAGAAAAAAAAAGGGGGGGGGAGAGGACAGAGGTTTGCTGGAAAACATGAGACACTCAGTCCTTCTCATCTGTGGTAAGACTGTGGAGGCTGAGCTTGAGGAAAGCAGCTGGCAGTGGTAAGTCTGACTAAAATTTGACTCAGAACTGCTTGGAGGGCTTCAAGCTCTACTTGATGCAGGGGAGGGATCCTGACTTACCACTTGGGACACATTATGCTGTGCTTGTGACAGGGTGAATGGTGACTCCTGTAGAGGCAGTTAAGCAGTGTTCCCCCTGTGGGACCCGCTGGCTGGTGTTGGGGTGTTGTTGTGGGTGCAAGCTGGAAATCCCACAAGATTCGGCGGAAATGGCAGCAGCACAGCATCCAAATATGCCAGGGTATTCGGGCTCTCCGGCAGAGCCGATATGCACTTTAATGCAGGAGAGCATGAGAACGGGTGTCTGTCTGATCACGCGTAGAGCACCACTGCCATTTTACAGACTCAGGGCCTGACAGACCATTCAGCTGCATTGGGATCTTTGTTTTCTCCTGAGTTTATATGGCTCTTAGATCAGGTGTATTTACTGAAGCAGGGACATTGATGCAAGGTGCTTCAGTTTCTCATCCTGCTGCCCCCTCCAACTCCTAATAGATCTTGTTTAGACCTCCAGGAGTGGGCAGAGGAGGCTATCTCTGCTTCTCCATTCTTATGATACGGCATTGTTCTATTCAGAGAAGCCATCGTTGAAGGAGCTGTTGGAGGAAGGAGAGCTTCCTCATGAGGAGTGGGATGATAGAAAGTACTGAGGTTTCATAAAGAGGCGCTCAGTACTCTTATTTCTGAGACACTGGTAGTGCTTTCCATTGAGGATCCTTCTGCTTCAGCATCAGGAGCTCCATCTTCATCAATCACAAGAGTGCTTAGATGTCCTTCTAAGGCCTTCCTGACATTCAGGACCTGATTACAGTATAATGGGTCTCATAGGACGTGGAGCTGAGAGTGGAAAGAGCCATGTCTCACCTCTACCCTTTAGTTCCGGAGGAGAAAAATCAATTGCATCTTCCCAGTTTAGATTACCTGGTTATGGTGGTGACTAAGAAGACCACCTTGCCGGTGGAAGGGCACATTGCCTTAAGAGACCTACATGATAGGAAGCTAGAAGGCTCACAGAAACAAGCCTTTGAAGTGGCCTCTTTAGGCTTCAAGTGACAGTGTGCAGCTCGTTCACAGCAAGAGCATGTCTAAAATGGCATCAGCAGTCGGCATCACAAGACGGGTGCCATAGTGAACAGTTGGAAGCGGGATTGGCCTACTTGGTGGATGCTATTTATGACATGTTATGGGTTATGGCCCATAATATGTCTCTGGTTGTCACAGTATATCAGCAACTCTGGTTGTGGCATTGGGCAGCGGAAGCAGTGTCAGTCACATCTAGTTAAGCTGCCATTTTGGGTCAAGTGACTATTTGGAGAAGAAAGGAGAAACTAAGCCACAGCAGTTGATGGAGGATAAGCTGAAATCCTCTGCTCGTCCATCTTCAAGGGACTCTCGATCTTGATTTGGAGACAGCAGATGGTACAGGCCTGGTTGTCAGCAATATGGTCAGAAGTTCCACTTTTAGGTATGCCAGCCTTCCTTTCATGTTGACTATTCAGAGCGCCCAATATCTCCATAGCTTTGCAATGATATGAGGCTGGTCCACTTTTCTCTTCCTCCGGTGGGAGACGTCTTCAGGAGCTTCGGGAGGAGTGGGCCAAAATCAGATCAGACCAGTGGGTTCTGGATATTCTTACAGAAGGTTATAAGGTGAAGTTCTCCTACCCAGTCACTCCTTTCTTCTTGCAGTCTCTTTGTTGAAAGGGGACTATGGTGGTTGAGGTTCAGGCCACTGTAGATTCTTTGCTGGCACTCCAGGCCATTGTTTTGTTCCCCAAGCCAAATGGGGACAAGATAGACACTCAGTCTACTTCATTGTCCCAAAGAAGGAAGGCACCTTCTATCCATTCTTAGATCTCAAAGGTCTAAACGTCTGACTGAATATTCTTCTTTTGTATGGAGACACTAAGAGCAGTCATAGCCTCAGTTCAAGCGAGAGAATTTCTCACAACCCTTGATCTCAATGAAGATGTATTTGCATATACCCATATGACTGCCACAACAGAGGTTTCTACGTTTTACGGTGCTGGGCTTTCACTTCCAGTTCAAAGCTTTACCCTTCAGTCACCCATATCTCAACATTGGAAAGAAGCAGAGAGATCGTGGCTGCCTGTCAAAGTGCTTTACTCAGACATATGGTGACGGAACCCACTAGAGAAAGGTTGACGCTGGATCTAATGCTCACAAATAGACAAAGTTTTTCCATTGTCTGGGTGGGTGCTCACCTAGGCAATAGTGATCATCACATGATATGGTTTGATATAAAAGCAAAAGTGGAGTGCAGACTTATAAAACTCAAAGTACTGGATTTCAGACATGCTGATTTTTGATAAAATGGGGAATACCTGAAGAGGATGCTGATGTCATAGGAGAAGTGGAAGCGCAGTGGTCCATGCTGAAAGTTGCTATAAATATGGCAGCAGATCTTTATACATGGAAAGTAAACAAAAACAAGAGAAACGTGAAGCCTATATGGTTCTCCAAAAAAGTGTCTGAAAAAATAAGGACAAAAGAGGTTTTGTTCAAGAAATACAGAAGAATGCAACATGAGGATTACTGAAAAGATTACCAGATTAAACTCAAGTGAAGAGGGAAATATGGCTAGCGAAAGCACAGGCGGAAGAAAAAATGATTAAAGATGTAAAGAGAGGTGACGACCTTTTTCAGATATATTGAGGAAAGGAGAAAAGCTAGGAATGGAATTGTAAGACTGAAAGATGCTGAGAATGGCTATGTGGAGAGTGATGAGGATAAAGCAAACATGCTAAACAAATACTTCTCTTTGGTGTTCACTGAAGAAAATCATGGAGAAGGACTGTGGTCGGTTGCCGAGGGTATATCTGGGAATGGAGTGGATATTGAAGAAAGCATTTATAAACAACTTGAAAATCTGAAAGTGGTCGAAGGATACTGAGGGAGTTCAGAGAAATACTGGCAGGACCTCTTAAGGATTTATTTAATAAATTCTTAGAGACAGGAGATGTTCCACAGGATTGGAGACAAGCTGATGTGGTCCCTCTTCACAAAAGTCTACAGGGAAGAAGTCTTTAGCCTTTAAGGAAATAAGCACCCTTCTCAAATAAACTCATGGCATTAATTTTTACTTCATCCCAACTCCCACTACTTCTGTCTGTCCCAGATAATCCTAGCCATTACCTTTTCCCTCCATATTTCAATTATCTAGCTTAAATCACAAAGTATTTAATTATATCTGTTCCTAACTCAATGCTTTACTGGTCTAACATAGATGTATTTTACTTTCTGTTAATATATTTTGAACATGTTCATGCTTTTCTAATTGTTATGTAAGCCACATAAACCTGAGTTCTACTCAGGCTAATGCGGGATATAAATTTCATAATAAATAAAATAAAGTGGGAAACCAGAGGCTAGTAAGCCTCAAATGGGTGGTAAGAAAAATAATGGAGTTGCTGCTGAATCGGGTTGCAAAATCCGAGGCAATGTGGCTTTACCAAAGGAAAATCCTGCCAAATCTGATATCTTTGACTGGGTGACCAAAGAACTGGATAAAAGACAATGCAGTAGATGTAATCTACTTGGATTTCATCATAGCCTTTGATACTTTTCCTCACAGAAGATTTATGAATAAGCTGAGAGAGCTGAACTTAAGACCCAAAGTGGTGAACTGGATTGGAAATTGGTTGACCAACAGGTGACAGGGTGTGGTGGTAAATGAATTCTGCTTGGAGGAAAGAAAGGTATGTAGTGGAGTGCCTCAGGGGTCAGTACTGGGGCTCATTCTGTTTAATATATTTGTGACATTGTTGAAGGATTAGAAGGAAAGGTTTTGCCTTTTTGCAGATGACACAAAGAAAGCCAATAGAATTGGATACCTTGGAGGGAGTAGAAACCATGCAAAGAGGTCTCCAAAAATTAGAAGAACGGTCAAAGGTCTGGCAGTTAAAATTTAATCAAGTACATAAATTAGGGCTTCTGATGAAAAATGATATCCTCTATTAATAAATCACTTAATATCAGGAACCTTTTCCACATAATAGTCTCAAAGTTTATAATTAAATTTGTTTATTTACTATAAAACACTTCTTTAAAATATTACTTTAAAATGTTATGTGGTGATCACAGTAACTTGAGCTACCAAAGTGAAATAGTGCTATCCAACACTGAATTCAGGCACCCAGATAAGTGATCATGTTTTGAATATAATAACTTTTAATTTACTTGGATGTTAAAATGTAACCTTCATAAAAATCTTACAAGTAAATTTATATAGCGGTCCTGAGGTACAATTTATAACATCTGAATTTTCAACAGTGGAATAGAGGGACAGGGTATTAATCTACTAACAAACCTTTTCCAGAGACGGGAAGGTGGTAGAACTAGAGGACATGAATTGAGGTTGCAGAGGGGCTGACTCAAGAATAATGTCAGGTAGCACTTTTTCACAGAGAGAGTGTGGTAGATAAGGTTTTACAGACCTTACCCGTCTCTTCTTCAAGCTAACGATCCTCAATCTGGGCAGCCTTTCTTTATAAAGGAGGAGTTCCATCTCATTTATCATTTCAGTTGCCCTGCAGTATTGCAGTAGATAATTGGATAGTGGTAGAAATTTTTTGCTATCAGTTTGTGTTCCTGTGAGTGTAGTGTTTGGTAGATGGAACTTGTAGCGATTGATTTTAGAGGATGGAGCCTGCTACAGTGATTTGTATATAGGAGATGAGAGATAAGGAAAATGTAACAGTTTGGGAGATAAAAATGTTTGTGTGAGATTACAGAAAGGGTTAATTTGGTTGTCTAATAAAGGAAAGATTTGAGGGAGATGCAGTTTAAACAGGGAGGGTGAAATCCTATATCCCTTCCCCTACTTCCACTCTATAGCCCCTCCTCCATTCCCAGCATCAATTAGTAACACCCCTTCCTGCCTGTGTCCCCTCCCCCCCCCCACACAAAAAAGGCATTATAAAAAATATAACGAGTTAACAGTATTGAATATGTAAATGTGCAAAGAGCACAGTCATCACCCTAGAGCCCTATTCTCAAATCGGGGGGGGGGGGGGGGGGGTTCTAGTCAAGGTATATGGAAAAGTTTGTAACATTGGTAATCAAGAAGGTGCGCCAAAGTCAGCAGGTACCAGCTTGGCAGATGTTGAGGATGTTAGGCCACATGGTCTTGACTGTCCATATATCTCCTGTGGCACATTTCAAATTGAGGTAGGCTGCAGGATGTAGTTGTCACTGCTCCTCTCAAGGAGTCACACTCCTGGTGTTTATTTCACCAGATTCTGGACAAGGGACTTCCATGCCATTTATTTAAACCTAACCCCAAAAAACTAACAATCAATTCATTGGATGCATCCAACTTGGGGTGGAGAGCTCATGTAGATTGGCTCTGCATCCAGGGTCAGTGGTCTGCTCAGGAGAGACTTCATCAGAGAAATTTCCTGGAGCTGATAGCTGTTTGAAATGCACTAAAGACTTTCAGGGATCAGTTACTGAATCAAATTATTCTGAGCTAAGCAGACAGGTTGCAGTGTACTATGTCACCAAGCAGGGAGGTACGGGATCATACCTCCTGTGTCTGGAAGTAGTCAGGGTGTGGAAATTGGCCGTCTCTCATATGATGATGCTCATAGCCACTTAACTTGGTGGGAACAGACAACTGTCCGACAGACTGAGTCGGGTATGCAGCTTCATGAGTGTTCTTTTGAACATGGGCGCTGCCTGGAAGATATTAGAGTGGGACACTCCCACAACAGATCTTTTTGACACTCATCTCAACAAGAATGTTTCTCTGTTTTGTTCCAGACTGGGATCACACAACAAGACTAGCCTTGGATGCCTTTCTCCTCACTTGGGGTCTTTTGTGCATGTATCCTCCAACACCTCTCATAGCAAGATCTCTCCTAAAACTCAAGCAGGATCGAGGAAACATGATTGCACCTTACTGACTGACACTGGTCTAGTTCCTACTCCTTCTGGAGCTGGCCTCTGAAGATTCGTGAAGGCTTGCATACTTTCTGACCCTTGTCACTCAGAATGTTAGGTCCACTCTACCAGCCCCCTCAACCCTTACAGCTTTGATGCTAAGAGGTTAGAAATAGAAAGAAAGGAACTTATCAGAAGGTCTCTCCTAGGTCCTGCTTATACCTAGAAGAGATTCTACTGGGAAGTCATACAGTTTAAAGTGGAAGAGGTTTGCCATCTTGTGTGAGGGCAAAGCCTAAATAACACTTCCTGCTCTGCACAAAAAAAGTGCTTGAAAACCTTCTATATTTGTCAGAGCTAGGTCTCAATACTAACTCTAAGAGTTTGCCTCAGTGCAGTTGGTGCTTATCACCGTGTAGAGGGCAAACCCCTCTCTGCTCGGCATTTAGTTAGATTTATTTGGGGCTTCTGCTAAAACCTCCCATCAAACCCTCAGCAGTGTCATGGTATCGGTGCCATCCTTACCCAGCTGATAAAAGTTCCTTTTGAGCCACTTGATACCTGTCTCCTGAAATACCTGACCTGGAAAGTCTTCAAGCCTGCAGAGTCACTGAGCTCCAGGCCCTTGTAGCTGATTCATCTTATACAAAGTTTTACTTTTTAGAGTGGTTTTGTACACACATCCTAAGTTCCTTCCTAAGATAGTGTTGGAATTCTATCTTAACTAGTCAGTTCTGCAGACATTCATGTCCATAAAGATGAAGGCGTACTGCACTGTCTGGACTGCAAGAGAGTTTTGTCCTTCTGTTTGGAGCCCATAAAACGTCCACTCAATTTTCTTTGTTTCCTTTGACCCAGACAGGATGGTAGGTGCCATCGGCAAACACACATTCTTGAATTGGCTGGCAAACTGCATCTTTTTCAGGCTGGGCTCACTCTGGAGGATCATGTCATGGTTCACAGTGTCAGAGCCATGTCTTTGTCAGTAGGCCACCTGAGATCACCCTTCATAGAAGAAATTTGCAGAGCTGCAACTTGGACCTCTGTACACACATTCACATCTCGCTACTTTCTAGTTTAGGACTCTCGATGTGACAGCTGGTTTGGTTAGACAGTCTTTCAAAATCTATTTGCGGTCTAGAAAATAACACCCCACCCTCCGGACCATTTGTTTTCAGTTTCTGGCTGTCAAAAAAAAAAAAAAAAAAGTCATTTTATAATCAGTTCAAGTTATGTGGCCCTGTATGTTACAGGTCTGAATTAGATTCCATTTTTTATTTCAAGACAGCCTGGTACCTAGGGATTTCCAGAAGTAGGAAAAGTACATCCTTCTTGTCCTTGGAGAAAATGAAGCAAGTTACCTGTAGCATGTGTTCTCCGAGGACAGCAGGATGAATATTCTTGCTACCTTGCCCACTTCCTCTTGGAGTCTTTTAAGCTATTTACATTAGACTGAGCTGGTCCCATGCGACCACGGCAGGTAGGAAGGTACACACATGCATAGTGAATCACTGCCAAACATTTCTGGAAAAGACATTCTCCGAGGACAAGCAGGCTGCTTGTTCTCACTGATGGGTGACGTCCACGGCAGCCCCTCCAATCGGAAACTTCACTAGCAAAGTCCTTTGCTAGCCCTCGCGCGCCCGCGCGCACCGCGCATGCGCGGCCGTCTTCCCGCCCGAAACCGGCTCGAGCCGGCCAGTCTTCTTTTGTCCGCACTCGGTACGGTCGTGTTTTCGCCGTGTCGAGCCCCGAAAAGTCGACCTCGCGCGTCCAATTTGTTTGAACGTGTTTTTTTCCTTCGGGAAAGCTTTGTCCTAGTCGGGAAGTGCTCCGGAAACCCCCCGCCGGGTTTCGTGTAAATCCTCCCCGTACTTCCAGCTTTTTTGCCCCGGTAAGTTTTCTTTCGTCGTCGGGGTAGGCCTCTTTTCGGCCTCGGTCGAGATTTTTTCTCCCTCTAAATTTGGTGCTTCAAATTTCGCCATTTCGGCTTTTGATTTCGCCGGCGTGATTTTTCCGCCCATGACATCGAAGCCTTCCAGCGGCTTCAAGAAGTGCACCCAGTGCGCCCGGGTTATCTCGCTCACTGATCGACACTCGTCGTGTCTTCAGTGTCTGGGGGCCGAGCACCGCCCTCAGAACTGCAGTCTGTGTTCCCTGCTTCAAAGGCGGACTCAGGTAGCGAGACTAGCCCAGTGGAACGTGTTGTTCTCGGGCTCTTCGTCGGCATCGGCACCGGGATCTTCGAGTGCATCGACGTCGTCAGCGTCCAGACCATCTTCCTCGGCCGCCCCTGCATCGAGTGCATCGAGGCATCGGGCCTCTGCATCGGCGCCGAGACATCGGATAGCTGCATCGACGTCGGTGGTACCAGGACCTCGTCTGCTGATGTCGTCGGACGGTGGTGCATCGGGTGGAGTGCAGGTGAGGGCTGTCCATTCCCCTGCTGGTGGCGGTGAGCCCTCGGGTGGGTCTCCGCCTACCCTGAGGGCTCCTGCGGTACAGCCCCCCCGAGATCGACCTTCTTCAGTCTCGGCCCCGAGGAAGCGACGAGTGGATTCGACGTCCTCCTCGTCGGTGCCGGGGAGCTCCGGTGACATGCTTCGGAAGAAATCGAAGAAGCATCGACACCGGTCTCCTCCCCGTGTCGGCACCGAGAGCTCTGGGTCGCCGAGGGATTCGGCACCCAGCAGGCATCGGCACCGAGAGGACCGCTCACCCTCTGTTCAGGAGGTGTCGATGCGCTCCGCTCTGGACAGCCCGGAACAGCCTCCACGCCCGGAACAGGTACTGACGTCGACGCCTGCATCGACCTCTCAGCCTTTCTCTGCAGCCGCTCTAAACGAGAGCCTCCGGGCCGTTCTCCCAGAGATTCTGGGAGAGCTGTTGCGCCCTACCCCTCCGGTACCGGCGGTGCTTGCGCCACCGGTACCGTCGAGCGTGGCGCCGGCTGGCCCATCGCCCAGGTTGAGGTCCCCGACGTCGGTACCGCGTGCGGTACCGACCGCGGCCACCTCCCAGGAAGGCTCCCCGACTACGTCGGCGGAGGGAGCTTCGCCGATGCGGGCGAGGGAGTCTACCTCTCGACGCCCCCATCGTGGACGGGGTTCCACGGAGTCGAGCAGGGCGAGGTTGCAGACACAGGTCCGTGAACTTGTGTCTGACACCGAGGGTGAGGCCTCGTGGGAGGAAGAGGAAGATCCCAGATATTTCTCTGACGAGGAGTCTGGGGGTCTTCCGTCTGATCCCACTCCCTCTCCTGAGAGACAGCTTTCTCCTCCCGAGAGTCTGTCTTTTGCCTCCTTTGTCCGGGAGATGTCTACGGCCATCCCCTTCCCGGTGGTTGTGGAGGACGAGCCCAGGGCTGAAATGTTTGAGCTCCTGGACTATCCTTCTCCACCTAAGGAAGCGTCCACTGTTCCCTTGCACCATGTCCTGAAGAAGACATTGCTTGCGAACTGGACCAAACCATTAACTAATCCCCACATTCCCAAGAAGATCGAGTCCCAGTACCGGATCCATGGGGACCCAGAGCTGATGCGCACTCAGTTGCCTCATGACTCTGGAGTTGTGGATTTGGCCCTAAAGAAGGCTAAGAGTTCTAGGGAACATGCTTCGGCGCCCCCGGGCAAGGACGCTAGAACCTTAGACTCCTTTGGGAGGAAGGCCTACCATTCCTCTATGCTCGTGTCCAAGATCCAGTCTTACCAGCTCTACACGAGCATACACATGCGGAATAATGTGCGGCAGTTGGCGGGCTTGGTTGATGCTCTTCCCCCTGAGCAAGCCAAGCCTTTTCAGGAGGTGGTCAGGCAGCTGAAGGCGTGCAGAAAATTCCTGGCCAGAGGAGTTTATGACACTTTTGATGTTGCGTCCAGGGCCGCTGCTCAAGGTGTGGTGATGCGCAGGCTCTCATGGCTGCGTGCCGCCGACCTGGAGAATAGAATCCAGCAGCGGATTACGGACTTGCCTTGCCGTGCGGATAACATTTTTGGCGAAAAAGTCGAGCAGGTGGTAGAGTCTCTCCACCAGCGGGACACCGCATTCGACAAGTTCGCCCGCCGGCAGCCTTCAGCTTCTACCTCTACAGGTAGACGATTCTTTCGGGGGAAGGAAGACTGTTCCCTATACTTCTGGCAAGCGTAGGTACAATCCTCCTTCCCGACAGCCTGCGGCCCAGGCTAAGCCCCAGCGCGCTCGCTCTCGTCAGCAGCGTGCGAATCAGCAAGGCCCCGCGGCTCCCCAGCAAAAGCAAGGGGCGAGCTTTTGACTGGCTCCAGCAGAGCATAGCCGACATCCAAGTGTCAGTGCCGGGCGACCTGCCTGTCGGAGGGAGGTTGAAAGCTTTTCACCAAAGGTGGCCTCTTATAACCTCCGATCAGTGGGTTCTCCAAATAGTCCGGCAAGGATACACCCTCAATTTGGCCTCTCAACCTCCAAATTGTCCACCGGGAGCTCAGTCCTACAGCTTCCAGCACAAGCAGGTACTTGCAGAGGAACTCTCCGCCCTTCTCAGCGCCAATGCGGTCGAGCCCGTGCCATCCGGGCAAGAAGGGCTGGGGTTCTATTCCAGGTACTTCCTTGTGGAAAAGAAAACAGGGGGGATGCGTCCCATCCTAGACCTAAGGGCCCTGAACAAATATCTCGTAAAAGAAAAGTTCAGGATGCTTTCCCTGGGCACCCTTCTCCCCATGATTCAGCAAAACGATTGGCTATGCTCTCTGGACTTGAAGGATGCCTACACACACATCCCGATACTGCCAGCTCACAGACAGTATCTGCGTTTTCAGCTGGGCGCACGCCACTTCCAGTACTGTGTGCTACCCTTTGGGCTCGCCTCTGCGCCCAGGGTGTTCACAAAGTGCCTAGCTGTGGTAGCAGCGGCGCTTCGCAGGCTGGGGGTGCACGTGTTCCCATATCTCGACGATTGGCTGGTGAAGAACACATCCGAGGCAGGAGCCCTGCAGTCCATGCAGATGACTATTCGCCTCCTGGAGCTACTGGGGTTTGTGATAAATTACCCAAAGTCCCATCTTCTCCCAGTGCAGAAACTCGAATTCATCGGAGCCCTGCTGGATTCTCGGACGGCTCGCGCCTATCTCCCAGAGGCGAGGGCCAACAACTTGTTGTCCCTCGTCTCGCGGGTGCGAGCGTCCCAGCAGATCACAGCTCGGCAGATGTTGAGATTGCTGGGCCACATGGCTTCCACAGTTCATGTGACTCCCATGGCCCGCCTTCACATGAGATCTGCTCAATGGACCCTAGCCTCCCAGTGGTATCAGGCCGCCGGGGGTCTAGAGGACGTGATCCACCTGTCCACGAGTTTTCTCGAATCCCTGTATTGGTGGACGATTTGCTCCAATTTGACTCTGGGACGTCCCTTCCAAATTCCTCAGCCTCAAAAAGTGCTGACCACGGATGCGTCTCTCCTGGGATGGGGAGCTCATGTCGATGGGCTTCACACCCAAGGAAGGTGGTCCCTCCAAGAAAGCGATCTACAGATCAATCTTCTGGAGTTGCGAGCGATCTGGAACGCTCTGAAGGCTTTCAGAGATCGGCTGTCCCACCAAATTATCCAAATTCAGACAGACAATCAGGTTGCCATGTACTATGTCAACAAGCAGGGGGGCACCGGATCTCGCCCCCTGTGTCAGGAAGCCGTCAGCATGTGGCTCTGGGCTCGCCGTCAAGGCATGGTGCTCCAAGCCACATATCTGGCAGGCGTAAACAACAGTCTGGCCGACAGGTTGAGCAGGATTATGCAACCTCACGAGTGGTCGCTCAATTCCCGTGTGGTGCGACAGATCTTCCAGGCGTGGGGCACCCCCCTGGTGGATCTCTTCGCATCTCAAGTGAACCACAAGGTCCCTCAGTTCTGTTCCAGGCTTCAGGCCCACGGCAGACTGGCGTCGGATGCCTTCCTCCTGGATTGGGGGGAAGGTCTGCTGTATGCTTATCCTCCCATTCCTCTGGTGGGGAAGACTTTGTTGAAACTCAAGCAAGACCGAGGCACCATGATTCTGATTGCTCCCTTTTGGCCGCGTCAGATCTGGTTCCCTCTTCTTCTGGAGTTATCCTCCGAAGAACCGTGGAGATTGGAGTGTTTTCCGACCCTCATCACGCAGGACGAAGGGGCTCTGCTGCATCCCAACCTCCGGTCCCTGGCTCTCACGGCCTGGATGTTGAGGGCGTAGACTTTGCCTCTTTGGGTCTGCCAGAGGGTGTCTCCCGCATCTTGCTTGCTTCCAGGAAAGACTCCACTAAGAGAAGTTACTTCTTTCATTGGAGGAGGTTTGCCGTCTGGTGTGACAGCAAGGCCCTAGACCCTCGCTCTTGTCCTACACAGACCCTGCTTGAATACCTTCTCCACTTGTCTGAGTCTGGTCTGAAGACCAACTCCGTAAGGGTTCACCTTAGTGCAATCAGTGCATACCATTACCAAGTGGAAGGTAAGCCGATCTCAGGACAGCCTTTAGTTGTTCGCTTCATGAGAGGTTTGCTTTTGTCAAAGCCCCCTGTCAAGCCTCCTACAGTGTCATGGGATCTCAATGTCGTTCTCACCCAGCTGATGAAACCTCCTTTCGAGCCACTGAATTCCTGCCATCCGAAGTACTTGACCTGGAAGGTCATTTTCTTGGTGGCAGTTACCTCGGCTCGTAGAGTCAGTGAGCTTCAGGCCCTGGTAGCCCAGGCCCCTTACACCAAATTTCATCACAACAGAGTAGTCCTCCGCACTCACCCTAAGTTTCTGCCAAAGGTTGTGTCGGAGTTCCATCTGAACCAGTCAATTGTCTTGCCAACATTCTTTCCCCGTCCTCATTCCTGCCCTGCTGAACGTCAGCTGCACACATTGGACTGCAAGAGAGCATTGGCCTTCTATCTGGAGCGGACACAGCCCCACAGACAGTCCGCCCAATTGTTTGTTTCTTTTGATCCCAACAAGAGGGGAGTGGCTGTAGGGAAACGCACCATATCCAATTGGCTAGCAGATTGCATTTCCTTCACTTACGCCCAGGCTGGGCTGGCTCTTGAGGGTCATGTCACGGCTCATAATGTTAGAGCCATGGCAGCGTCGGTAGCCCACTTGAAGTCAGCCACCATGGAGGAAATTTGCAAAGCTGCGACGTGGTCATCTGTCCACACATTCACATCTCATTACTGCCTGCAGCAGGATACCCGACGTGACAGTCGGTTCGGGCAGTCAGTTCTTCAGAACCTGTTTGGGCTTTAGGATCCAACTCCACCCCCCGAGGGCCCTGTTTGTTCTGTTCCAGGCTACACTCTCAGTTAGTTGGTAAATTTTTTAGGTCAATCTCAGTTATGGCCTCGCCGTTGCGAGGCCCAATTGACCAATGTTGTTGTTTTGAGTGAGCCTGGGGGCTAGGGATACCCCATCAGTGAGAACAAGCAGCCTGCTTGTCCTCGGAGAAAGCGAATGCTACATACCTGTAGAAGGTATTCTCCGAGGACAGCAGGCTGATTGTTCTCACCAACCCGCCCGCCTCCCCTTTGGAGTTGAGTCTTCCCTTGAAGTGTATTGTCTTGCTACATACTGGACTGGCCGGCTCGAGCCGGTTTCGGGCGGGAAGACGGCCGCGCATGCGCGGTGCGCGCGGGCGCGCGAGGGCTAGCAAAGGACTTTGCTAGTGAAGTTTCCGATTGGAGGGGCTGCCGTGGACGTCACCCATCAGTGAGAACAATCAGCCTGCTGTCCTCGGAGAATACCTTCTACAGGTATGTAGCATTCGCTTTGGGGAGTGTTCCCATGCAGGGCTTCAATGGATGATGCAGTCACACCAACTAATAGTAAGAATATTCATCCTGCTGTCGTTGGAGAATACCTGATACAGGTAACTTTGGGGGTTGGGGGTTTGTTTTACCTCTTTAATTAGGAAGACATTATTCTCTAAACTATTGTCTTAAAATGTCTGTTTTTGGCAATGGGACTACAAATACCTGTATAGGTGGTTGGGCTATGGTTGCCTATAATATCTGTTTCCCCCTTGTGTTTTCAAGTGCCCTTATATAGGAGGCTCAAGGAACCAGGATTTAAGTGAGCTGGTTGTCTTGATTTGATGTAGATCACAAATACCTTAATTAGTTTTACTAAACAGACATGCTGCACATTTGCTTTACAATGTTCACTAAAGGTGGAAATATTTATCAAGTATATGTTGCACTGTTCTTGTTGATACAATCAATTAAAATAACAATGGAAAACCAAATGTATATTCCATAAGTTGATAAATTTTGTGACATCAAAGTTTTATAGTAAAAAGGAATAATTTCTTGGTGTTTCAATATGTAATTGACCCAATTTAGAAAACAGCTGATCATATTTTAAATTTCAAATGCTGGTCTGTCATCATGGTATACTACTGAATAAACTGTAATAAGTTTATTGCTTCATTAAAATAGTTCTCAGAACAGATATTGAGTACCCGATGCCTTACTTTTGATTCTAAAATTTTAATAGGTTGGATAGCGGCACTTTTTTCCACATTAGAAAAGGGCCAGGCCGTTGCCTGTGCTCTTGTTTTGCTCTGGTAGTTTCCCAGAGGTAGGATTCTTATTTTCAAGGTTCTTTCTAGTAGACTGAATACTAACTGTGGAAACAGAAGCACAGAAAATGATGAACGCCAGTGGCTTCTCTACATAAGAAAGCTAATATTGTAGGAAGGAAAATAATAATAATAAAAATCAGAGGTTTGATTATAATAGTTCCTTGATACAAATCAGCTTGAAATAAATAAAGAACTACTAACAGGAGGAAAATTAAAATAAAGTAAAATTGCATGTTGATTTCTTTCTGGTAAAATATGTAGCTTGTCAGTTTTTAAAGGTTAACAAATTGTATATGATAACTTCTTGGAATATAGTAAATGAACAGATGAAAGAAGCATGGTTCTCAAAAACCCAGTCACATCTCTCTTGTTTATTGACCTAAGAGTATCTGTATACACTAATTTTGCATTCATAATACTTGATTCAGGTTTTAAAGGGGCAGTTCATTTTGAATTCCTCTCAGTGGTTGTAAAGTATTATGCTAATTTTGAACGTAATGGTAAAATAGTAGTCCTCAGATTTTAACTGATACAGTGTAGCCCTCAGCATGGCATACACAAATTATGTCTTCAGCGATGTGACTTATTTTATGTGGAATTTGAGATTGATGTTGCAGTTTATTGAAAGTGAAAAGTTAATTTCAAAACCATATATTTTATTAATGTTGTAGCGCGATGGAATTCCTGAGTACAAGCATTGCTTAATAACGAAAAATGAAAATGGGGAGTATAACCTGAGTGGAGCAAAAAAAAGTTTTGGAACACTTAAAGATCTGTTGAACTGCTACCAGAAAGAAACTGTTCGTTCAGATGGCATCATTTTCCAGTTTACTCGATGCTGTCCTCCAAAGCCTAAAGGTAAGGCATGAACAATATTTCAAGAACTTAAATTTGTACCCTAGCATTTTTATTTCTAAAACTCATTTATGGATGATTTTATATATATATATATGCAACTGGTAGAGATGGAATTCAGTTGCATAAACATGATTCTTAACATCAGGGGTTCTAATTATTTTGTTGAAACGTGACTTGAATTCCATCATTATAAAACTTTTGGGCTTAATGTTATAATGAGGTGCCTTTGTGAGAAACCCAAAAAGATGCCTGTTTTATAAAGGCATATTTCCAAAAGACAATCCACTGCAAATAAGGTTACTCATACTTCAGTAAATAATTATAGACAATTATACTCCATAGGTAAATTTGTAATCATAGGTCCAAATAATTTTGAACTGCACATGACTTTGTAAATCTTCTATAACCTAATAAGAAACTTTATAAATAAGTTACTAGTATGGTAAAGAACAGAAGAGTTACTTAGCTTCAATTATACATGTGCCCCAGAACATAACACGTTTTGAGCAGTGCTCTGCTTCAGGGTGGGGTAACACTTACCTCTTTTTGGCTCCATACTGTTCAGCCTACCCAGAGTATTATGATCCATAATTTAATGTAGTATACTGAGCACCTTATTTGCAGTGGAATGTCTTCGGGGAAATATGCTGAATTCATTGCCATTCCTGAGGGTTCTGTGTTTTTATGTGTTATAAAGGCAGCATAACGTCCATGTGCTTTGTAAAATAGACTCCCAGAGCCAATCCCCACTCACACTCCAAAGTTAGTGTAATTGTGTTTGTACTTTACACATGTAGCTCCACATTTCCTAAAATACATGCATACATTTCAAATCTGCTTCTGCTTCATCCAGATCACACCTCCACAGAGCATGTAAAAGTAGGTGCATGCTCCCATGTGTGTAGTTTTACTGTATGCAGTTGTGCAAATTTGTAAAAGCCTTTTCTGCATGTAAAACAGGCTTTATACATACAAAGTTTTGTAAAATTAATCTAAGAATATTGACATTTGTATTCTTTACTCACTGTGCTAACTAATTAATTAGTTTAAAACAGGATTACAAAAATTGTCATCTCATGGTCAGAAATGGCCAAAAACATCAAGACATTGATGTCAAAATGCAGCTGAACTCATCCTCTGTGGGAACCTTAAATGAACCTTAGTGCTGACCTCTCCTGCAGTGGTCCTGCTGATGTCTCTTCTTGCAACATACTAAACATAGAGTGGGATCCAGCAGTGCTTGAGCATGCACCTGTATTTAAAAGCCCCCCCCCCCGACCCCCCCACCTTAAGAACATAAGTATTGCCTTACTGGGACAGACTGAAGGTCCATCAAGCCCAGCATCCTGTTACAAGTACCTGGCAAGATCCCAAAACAGTACAATATATTTTATGCTGCTCATCCTAGAAATAAGCAGTGGATATTCCTAAGTCCATTTTAATAATCCATGCTTTTGAATATACTCTGTAATTTTGTTCTTTATAGTATTCTGTACCATTTTGCACGGCACAGACGGCTCACCAGTCTATAATTTTCCGGATCACCTCTGGAACCTTTTTTTAAAAATCAGTATTACGTTAGCCACCCTCCAATCCTCTGGTACCATGCTTGATTTTAAAGATAAGTTACATATTACTAACAATTGTTCTGCAAGTTCATTTTTCAATTCTATCGTACTCTGGGATGAATACTATCCGGTCCAAATGATTTGCTACTCTTCATTTTGTCAAATTGCGCCATTACATCTTCCAGGTTTATAGAGATTTAATTCAGTTTCTCTGACTCGTCTGCTTTGAATACCATTTCTGGCACTGGTTTGTCTCCCAAATCTTTCTCTGTATAGACCGAAGCAAAGAATTCATTTAATCTCTCCCCTATGGCTTTGTCTTCCCTGAGTGCCCCTTTTATGCATCGGTGATCTAGTGATCCAACTGATTCTTTTGCTGGCTTCTTGCTTTTCATATATGTAAACAAAAATTTTTTACAATGTGTTTTTGCCTCCAATGCAATCTTTGCCTTCCTTATCAGCGCTTTGCATTTGACTAGCAATTACTTATGCAGTTTCTTATTTTCAGTCGGAACCTTCTTCCATTTTCTGAAGGATTTTCTTTTAGCTCTAATAATTTCCTTCACCTCACTTTTTAACCATGCTGTCTGTCATGTGATCTTCCTTCCTCCTTTTTTAATACATGGAATATATTTGGCCTGTGCTTCCAGGATGGTATTTTTGAACAGCATCCATGCCTGATGTAAATTTTTGACCTTCGCAGCTGCTCCTCTAAGTTTTTTTTTTTTTTTCTCCGTTCTTCTCATGTTATCATAGTCTTCTTTTTGAAAGTTAAATGCTAATGTTTTTGATTTTCTGTGTGTACTTACACCAAAGCTGATATAAAGTCTGATCATATTATGATCACTGTTACCAAGGGGCCTCAGCATCATTACCTCCTGCACCAGATCATGAGCTCCACTAAGGATTAGGTCTAGAATTTTTCCTCCTCTTGTTGGCTCCTGTACCAGCTGCTCCATGAAGCAGTCCTTGATTTCATCAAGGAATTTTACCTCCCTAGCATGCCCTAATGTTACATATACTCATTCAATATCAGGGTAATTGAAATCACCCATTACTATTGTGTTCCCCAGTTTGTTGCCCCCCCCCCCCTAATTTCTGATAACATTTCTACATCTGTCCATCCTGGCCATGTGGGCGGTAGTACACTCCTGTCACTATCCTTTTCTCCTTTACACATGGAATTTCAATCCATAAGAATTCCAAGATGTGTTTTGCTTCCTGCAGAATTTTCAATCTATTTGATTCAAGGCCCTCCTTAGCATACAATGCTATCCCTCCACCAATTTAATCCACAGTATCACTACGATATAATTTGTACCCCAGTATGACAGTATCCCACTGGTTATCCTCCTTCCACCAGGTCTCAGAGATGCCTATTGTATCTAATATTTCATTTAGTGCAATATATTTTAAGTCTCCCATCTTATGTACTTATGTACACCAGTGCTGTTTACTTGTGACTTGGACCAGGGAACAGGTAAGGGGGGTGCTGCATGGGACGGAACAAAGAGAGGTTGTATGGAGGTATAAGAAGGGGAAAGGGGCATGCAAGCCATCTGGGGGAGGTAGGGAATGGAAGGGGAGATAATGAACTAGGGGGAATGTGTTAGGGAAGAGATGCTGGAGTACAGGGAGTAATGTTTTGAGGGGCACATGATTGAAAGTTCACCTGCAGTACCCTTGGACCAGCTAGATGTACCAAGAGATTTTTCTATGAATACAGATTAGGACTCCTTTCAGCTCTCAGCTTTCAGAGTACTTAAACCTTCATATCTGTCAACCCTCTTACAGGCTGTAGGGATAAGTATGCAGATGAGCTTTTTAGAATGTGAGGTTGTGGAAGCTGAAGCCCATTTCCACTTATTTTTCATTGAAGAAATATGTAGAGCGTTTCAGCTACTATTCAATGCCCCCCAATATATATATGTTCTAAATTACTCTACAAGATGAAAACTTGAATACAAATGTGGCAACTCTCAGATCACTGTTCATCACTTGTATAGCTGATTCATCCTACTTGTTGATAAGAAAGCAAAGGATTTTACTTGTAACGGTTGTTCTCCATAAACAGACAACAATCAGACACACATGCCCACTCATATTCCCTTTTGATCTCTAATTTGGGTATTAGACTGTTTACTTGTGAGGTTGCAGCTGCATGGGAAATCCATGTTGGTGCAATCAGATGATGTCACCTATTTCCGTCTTTGGTTTATTTTGCTATCCACAGAGATTCCATACAGGTAAGAACTTCACGTTTTGCCAGTTAAAAAGCTCTTACAAAAAATAGTGTGGTGCATTTCTGCTTCATGGGTGTAATTCTGTAAAAGCCTTTTCAGGTGTAGCTTCCTATATACATGCATAAAATGTCTCTTATAAAATTGCCTTCTACATAAAAGTACAAGTGGTGACAAGGCATGTATTTTTACACATCCATGGTGTAGGTATGTTCAGGGAAATAGTTTGAGCAGAGTACAGGTAGAGTCGCAAATTGTGTATGTTGTTCATAAAGTAAAGTTATACTGGACGATAAACTTAGTTTCCAGACCTAAATTTCAGCAGTGATACAGCACTGCACTTCTATAAATTGAGACAGATTCACTCTGTGAGACATCATTCATCAAGATGTGCTCGAAACACTTGTTCTTGCGCCAGTTCTCAGTAGCATTGACTAATGCAATGCTCTTTATCAGGGCCTCAGGGTTCCTGATATCTGACACCTCCAGTTGATCCAAAACACTGCTATTAAAGTTGTTAAAGGTACTAAGAAATATGACCATGTGACACCACTCTGATGTGAGGCACATGGGTTACCAATTGCATCTTGTATATCTTACAAGATAAATATTTTTGGTTTTCAAAATTCCTTCCCTTGTACAACATTTTTTCTGATTGCAAAATTCGTTTTCTGTTTTTGTATCCTGCAGTTTTAAAGATCTATTCTGAGGGCCAGTGGTGGGTGTTTGAATCTGTTGCGGAGGCCCAAGATTTTATTAATCATCTTCCTAGCTCATCTGACTGAACTTGACAACTCTGGACCTTACTTTAATGATGGTCCTGATAGGGCCTCTGATTATTTCCACTGTGCGTTTTACTCATCTTACGCATTTGTATATTGTTTTGCACATCTTCTCTGTGCATGTCAGTAATTGTTTTTTTGCAGGTGGGACTTCATTCCTTGTGTGGGAGGGGGGCATCCTAGCTTTATGTGGACCTTGTGCGTAGGGACACCAGTTTGGTTGTGGGAGATGGGAATATTAGGTTTTGACTTTTGGGGGTTTGGGTTGATTCATTGGGGTTCTGTGCTGGGGCAGAGGTATGTGGAAATGTTATCAGTACTTTTAGGCTGCATGGGATGTTGGGCTCTACTGTCTGCAGTGGTAGCATTTGGGATGTATGCTCTTGGAATTTGTTTTGCCTTGGGTGGGGCTGGTCACCCCAAGGTTTTTGTGTCAGAAGTTTGAACATGTTATTTCCGTGGTGTGACCCTGAGTAAGTCTTTAGGCTGCCCTATTCGTGTTCAATCCTGGAATGTTTGTGGGATCACCTCTCCCATTAAACACACAACATTTTGGCTGCCTTGAAATGACAAAAAAGTGGATGTTGCTTTTCTACAAGAGACGCAGTAGCATTGGTTGGGAGAGGTTCATTGTTCACCTGCAACAGGGCGCAGGAGAGGTGTGACGGTATTAATTCACAAGTCTTTAGCTTGTCATACCAAATTGTTATTTAAGGACCAAGAGGGCCATTATATTGGGCATCAGGTAAATTTTACAAGGTCAGGCTGTCCTGTTATGCTATATGCCCCAATTGCAGCAGAGTGCAGGTTCTATGCATGTCTGCTGTCTGTTTGCCAACAATACTCTCACTTGTCCACAGTGTTTGTGGGGGATTTGAATCAGTTGTACGATCCTGGGATGGACTGATCTGGCCTAACTTGGGACTGCTCTTCGAGGGTGACAACTTTGTTGGAATCTTTTTCCATGGCCCTCGATTTGGTAGATCCGTGGCGCTTGCTGCACCCAGATGAAAGAGATTTTATTCATACCTCTAGAGCACATACACTTTCACGGCTTAATCACATTTTTATAACTCGCAGCCTGTTTTCCCAGGTAGAGTCTGTTTGTATTGTGCTAGAAGAGATCTCGGATCATTCTTTGATTTGGCTAAATCTGGAGGCTGCACCTTATTTTCAGCAAGGGTGGTGTTTTCTTTCATATTTATTTTCTTCCCATGAGTTTTCTTCTTATCTGGTAACTAAATGGTCTGATTTTGTTTCACCTTGAAGCATCAGCATATTGCTGACCCAGTTCTTTTTTTTTGGTCCACTGCTAAAGCAGTGCTCCATGGAGATATTATTGCTTATGTCAGCGCACGTAACAAGCGTATCACACAGGGTATAGTGGAGTTTGAGCATAAATTACAGGTGATAAAGAAAAGGTATGTGTGAAACCCGACTCCATCTTCCTTGTTTGAGACACTGCCACTCAAAATGGCCTTAAACAGCCTTTTTCATGAGCATGTCTCTTAGTCTTTAATGTATCGTAAATATAAATTTTTTAAGTTCAGCATCAAGGTGGTAAATTGCTGGCATGGGTCACTAAGAGTGGGTGCCAGTCGCATTTTGTTTCTGCTTTGCAAACACTAGAAGATGGTTTCCTCCAGAGTAGAGAAAATTGCAGCCCATTCGTTGCTCTTTATGCTGCTGATGAAATTAGACTGGGGAAGGATGCAGTGTCAAACATGTTCTGCGGTCTTCTCACATGCCCTGCCTTTCTGCCGAAGATGTGGAGGCCTTTAATCGCACCTTAACAGCAAAAGAACAACAAAGGGCAGTTCAAGTGCTGAAACTTTTCTCTGTGCTGGGTTCGGTTTAGTTTTATGAGCTTTTTACAGGGCAGATTATTGGCCCTCTTCTAGGTTATTATTATAATGTAATTGCGGACTGCAGCTTTCCCCTCCACACTAATACGGCTCATCAGTCTTCTATCTAAGCCAGGTCATACCGACCAATTTCCCTTATCAATGTTGACGTCAAAATTTTAGCTCGGGTCTTGGCAGACTGACTGGCACCTCTCTTACCTAACTTAAAGCAGAAGACCAAGTTGGTTTTGTTAGAGGTTGCCAGTCGGTGGTTAATGTTTGTAAATTGTTGTTGGTAATGCTTCATGGCTGCAAAAGAGGGGAAGAGTTTTTGATGACAAGCCTTGATGCGGAACATGTGTTAGATCAAGTAAGTTGACCCTTCTTGTTTGCCACATTTACACCATGTAGGCCTGACGGGTTGGTATGTCCAGGTTATTATAACACTCTACATGTCCCCCGCAAGCCTCCCTTCTTCTTAATGGGGTTCACACACCTGTATTTCCTCTTGGTCGAGGGACCCAACAGGGCTGTCCCCTTTCCCCACTACTTTCTTCTTTCTTTGGAACCCCTTTTATGTGTTCTTTGGGTGGCAGAGGAGGTGAAAGGGGTATTGGTGCAGGAGCATACCTTTAAATTGCTAGCATATGCAGATGATTTGTTGCTCATGTTGGACGAATCTCGGCGTTTGCTTGCAACTGCTTTATCTTACTGCTCAATATGGACAACTGGCAGGATTTAAGCTTAATCTGAATAGGTTGCTGGCACTTCTGTTGTCCCCGTTGATTCGTATTAAGTGGGTGGGGACTTTGCTGTTGAAGTGGGCTGAAGATCAGATCCAGTATCTTGGGATTAATATTTAAAGGAGCATGAGGAGCACCTCCTGCACAGGGAGTCACAGCAGTTTCTTTGGCGGGGTAGACGCCCCAGACTTTTTTGTGTTACAGAAGCCTCGGGCTCATGGTGACTTAGTGAATATTAGATACTAGCTGTTAAGCCCGTTAAGATGGGTGAGATTTCCAGCTACCCTCCTCGCCGCCGCTCCCTCCCCCCTCCGTGCCGGGCCCCCTGCACTGACCGGACAGCGCCTCTCACCTCCGTGTGAAAGCGCTGCAGGCAGCAGCAGATCGTTCTGCTGCTGCCTGAAGCACTTCCACACGGAGGTGAGAGGTGCTGTCAGGTCAGTGCAGGGGGCCTGACACGGAGGGGGGAGGGAGCGGTGGCGGGGATGGGGGGGGAGGGTGGAGGTTGGTGCGTGCGATGTTCGTTTCCAAGCGGCAGCGTCCGATAGTCCGACTCAGTTTCCCTCTCTGTGCCTCCCTCTGACATCATCACGTCTTGACGCGAGGGCGGGACAGAGAGGGAAGTCTCTACTGCGCATTTGCAGGTGAGTCGGTCACTTGCCATTTATGTTTGATTTGACTATAGCCTGCTCCATGTGACGTATTAATGATTGGTATACGGGGACTAGTTCATTTTCTGTAACTTCTTTAGAAACCTCTTTTTCTCCTACAATACCCATCTGCTGGCTGCTACATACTATGTCCAGAAGATCTGTTCCTGTGCTGTGGTGTAATCCTATTCTACTCTCAGCTCAAACTGCTTGGAGATGGCTCTGTAAATGTCATCGTTTCTCTGCAGCTGTGACTCTATTTTTGGCCATTTTTTTCAAACCCTGCCTTTCCTCCTAGCTCTGATTCTCCTGTATTTGTACGGTGAAATGCTTTGGGAATACAATACGAAACCTTTTGGGGACCTTCAAACAGAGTTCCAACTACCACCCACTAACTTTTTTTGCTTATGCTCAACTGGCACATTATGTTTCTAGTTTGGGATGGGCCAATCTTAGCGAGGATGTACAGGACACTCTCAGTACTACCCTCACCTTGGGATCTCAGAACCCAGTGCCATTGTGATATCACCATTGCTATTTCCAGAACTCAACAAGGATTTGGATAACAATTCTCTATGGCCTACGGATTTGGCTACATCAGCAGCTCCCAACCAGGTGAAAAACTGTGTGTTGGGTTTCAGCGTTTTTCTCCGAATGCTATTTTTTGAGAATTACAACACAAATTTGCTCTTGGGCTTTACATTTTGCCTTCCCAGGCTTGTCAGACCTCTTTTGGTGCTTTGGGAGCCTGTCCCAAATGTCATCAGGATCTGTCAACATTGAGTAACATGTTTTGGACCTGCCCACTGATTGCTTGTTTTTGGTCCCAAATTCTGAATTCCGTTGCAGCTCAGTGGGCTCGCAGGATCACTTTTATGCCATTGGTACTCTTTGAGGTATTTCTGACGAAACTTTCTCAGACGGGCTGTTTTGATTAGAAAAAAGATCATCTTGTTACGTTGGTGTGAACCTCAAGCCCTGACTGGCGATGTAGTGCACCCATCTGATTTCTTTGTTGGCCCTAGAACATCTTGACATATTGGACATATCTGCCAAAGGTGAATGTTTTCAGAGCATCTGGGAGCGATTCTGCGCTACTTTGCAGCCCGCTACCTGCAGCACGCTTCTTAATCAACCCTGATTCTTGTGAACTTTGTCATTTCTTCTCTATGTATAGATGTTCCAGTAGTGAAGGGTGGGGGAGAGTAGGATTTTGGTGAGAGGGGAGGGGTGGTGTTTTGGGTGGAGTGGAAGGGGAATTATTTTGTATAATCTTGTTTTCACTTGACAAATTGATGCCCTTTTTTCTTGTTTATGTTGGTTTTATAGCTGTATGGGCATGGCAACACAATGTTTAATAAAGCTGATTTATACATAAAATATATGTGATTTTGATGTTTAATAAACAATTATTTGAACCATAAAATGTATGTGAACATTTACACCTGCTTCCAAACAAATGTAAATGACTGTAGCTTCATTTTAGCCAGTGTCTGCAGCTTTGTTGGGCAATATTTTAAAGACACGTAGATGCCCATGTGTCTTTATAAAATAGGCTAAAAGTAGACACCTTCCTGCCCTCTCAACTTAAGCAGCTGTTATAAAATTATCCGTTGTTTCTTTTTATAAAAATAGCCCCATCATTCGTAGGTGATCTGATATAAAATTAGCCTCTAAGTAGCCGTCAGGCAGTCATTCTGTGTTTCTCTTGAAGATGATAAACTTGGTATCTAGCCTGTTGTCTTGATTCAGCATAATGCTCATTGAGCTTTACTCAACATGAAGATATTATATTACAACTTCTTATGTAATTAAGAAACATGCCAGTCTAAGAGGCAAATGTGAAGAGAGATTTTATAACAGGTTGCCTATGTATGAAGAGTTGACACTTATTTTATAAAGACACATAGGCGGTTATGTACCTTTATAAAATACTAGGGCAAACCAGCAAAACTTGTGACTATTGCAGTACAGGTGTTGCATTCTGCCCAAATTCCACTCCAGAAGATGCCTACCTACTCTTGGATCGCATAAAAGTACATACCTTCTTGGCCCCGCGTGTACATTTAAGTATGTAACCTGGAAGGATTCTATAAAAACTTTTTAGCATATATTAAAAACAAGCCTTTATAAAATTACCCTCATAGTGCATGTTTTGAATCCAAACAAAGACACATGAATCCTGTGTTTTACTTATGTTGTGTCACACTTCTTTCATTTTTTTTAATACTGTCCTCTTATTTCCTGAAAATAATTTTAAATCCAGATCCTTTTGCTATATAGCCAGTGTTGCATTATTGCACATAATTGATTGGAAAGATTAATTGTCAAGCGTTTGTGTAAATTGAAGATAGTATGCTGAGGAGGAGAAAAGGAATTCAAAGACAAGGCAAAAAATTAGGGTTTCACCCTTATTGAATCAATAAAATGTTGTGCCTTCAAAGAAGCCTTTATTGTTCAGGACACATCTTTCAGTTGTTTTAAAGCTTTTATTGCTTGTAAAGTATGTTTTATATGCAGAAAATAGCTCTCTTAAAGCATACTTGTGTATTGTAAACGGGCCTGCTTCTCCAGTATGGGGGAGGAAACTGCCTCCCATGAATAGCCAGAACTTCACAAAACTGCCACTAGGAAATACTTCAAAAACATTCCTTTATTTTCCAGATTCATAAACAAAACTTCACTCCAGAGTAGAGACTTGCTTCTCAGGCAGGGCTGTTCTGCCTTGCTTAGTACATCAGCCAATTACACAAAGACTTTGCCCCCTTCCCTGAGGGGAATGCAAGAGCCCTTTGGAAATCCCTGCTTTTTTGTCCCAGCCAGTAACAAACAAATAGTACTTGTCCCACAAGCAGGATTTCCCCTCAAGACAGTTAATCACCAAGCAGCCTTTACTTCCAGGAGGTGCAATACTTTTGGGACTTCCTCAACCCAAGGTATTTCAGCCTGCACTGCTCCTCTCCTCCTGAACTGAACCCCTCTTCCCACCAGACAGCCCTCCTTCATAAACAAGCCTTCCAACTTCAGAGGTTCTCAAAATAATCAGGTTTCACAAAAGAAAAACAGGCTTCTCCACTTAAGCAAGGTTTAAACCAAAATAAATTCCAAAACCATGTAGGTTTCCAAACCTTCAGGGGCTGCCTTCCTCAGCTCTCAAGCTCCCATTTCATTCTGC